>NC_090726.1:159562606-159622606 GCF_036898095.1 Palaemon carinicauda
TGCTCTTTCAAACTGCAGACAGTAAGGCACTAGAAGGACTCTTTGTTACAGAGTATCTTCCAAGCACAGCACCAGTTAAGGATGAAGTTGTGAGGGGTTTTCATGGGTAAAAGGAAAATTTTCAGCATGCTATTCTTGAGGATCCATCAGATCTGAAGATCTTTCATGGATGATGAGTTCACCTATTGAAACTTTAGATTAGGAACTTTTCAATAGAGGAGGAATGATAACTGAATATCAATATATTAGAATTTTGTGCTGTATTTGTAAGCCTAAAACATTCAAGATGTCCTTAGAGGGTAGAAGTGTAGGAGTCATGAGACACATCATAGCTACTTTTGCTCACCTCTGGAATGACAACTGAATATCAATACATTAGAATTTTGTGCTGTATTTATAAGCCTCTGGAACAATGTCAAATCCAGCACAACAGCATTGTGTTGCTAGCAATGATCGATGTGTGGGAAGAAAAGACAAGATAATAATTGTTCCAAAGTTCATTCAGACTTCAAATGAGATATCCTACTCCTTGAGCAGAAGCATATATTCCTGTCAGAGTGGTCCCTCACTGCACCAGTCTACTTAGTGATTTGGCAGGTGTAAGGGACTTCTTTGATCTCTCCACTACTGTACTTCCCTAAATAACAAGTGCTTAAATACAGGTTCTTAAAACTGGATGTTATAGCACAGGGGCCAAACGCAATGTTTCAAACCTGAGACAAACAAAATCTATATCATCCCTCCTCTAAGACCATTTGGACAAACACTGGAGAAAAATGGAATTTTAATAATAAAATCTATTTCCATACTCACCTGCTTTTCATATCAATTCTCTCTGAAAGCTTGGTTATATCGACATTCCCTGTTAAAACTTAAACATTTCCATTTTCTTTCCTTCCAATAGACTTAGGCCTTTAGTAAAGAAATCTGACAATTAGCAATTAAGGGCAATAAACTATGGCTTGGTAGGGTTTTTTGTTGATCTAATTTTTCTCCAGATTTAAATTTTGGTATTACACTAGATATCTTGGTTTTGGGAGAGATTAAATTTGCACAAAATTGTTTTAGAAGTAAATTTGCACAAAATTGATTTATAAGTTTTCTTTTCTTCATAAAATCTAGAATCATCTGAACCAATTTCTTCTAGATGTTTTAGCTGGACTGAGAATTTCATATTCATTACAGGTGAAGACCCCAGCACTCAGGACAAGGCTTGACATAGTTATATGTCTCGCTGGACCACCTCAACAGCATAAACTTAACATGTGAGGAGACAAGCTGTCCAATTGCACCTTCGTTCAAGTTTTAAGAATATTGAAATCCATAATAAAATCTTTCTTTCTTTTGTCAAAGGACGGATGGACCCTAGCAAAGAAGATGTAGCAAGCAAAAAATTTAAATGCCTAGGGCTCAAAAAGGTCAAACCAACTAAAAGGTGCTAATAATCTTTGGAAGGACAGTGCAGTAAGAAAGAAAATTGCAGTAGATTGAATGAAATGTAGAGAAATTGTCCGACTACTGGGAAATGACAAATTCAGAGATAATTTGTATTCTTCCCTAACTAATACAAACCTGGAGTCATTTATTTGGATTATCTTTCGGCAAAACTGGAAAGTAGCCATTAGACTTGAAGTGCGAGGTGGCAACCCTGCCTAACCGCTTGAGCGGGTAGGGTGGTATGGACAGTGACCCAATTTTACCTAGTACAGTATATGACTGTGGTCTAGGGAAAACTTTAACACCTCGCTAAAATATACAAAGTGAATATAATAGCAGCCTGAGCAATTCAGTGTCATGAAAGTTTGTAGTTTTGTATAAACACATTCTGAGTTTATAGGATAAAAACAGATGTTTCCCATTGCTTACCTAGCAGAAAGCAATGGAACGTGAACAGTATATAAATTTATGACATACTAGGCTACACAAGGGAAGTGATAATTACCAGCAGAAGTTGAAGCCAGCTTACAGAGGGACCCGTGGTGCTGTACGCCAAGGGAGGGGAAGATGAAGAAAGGAAAAGCCAGACATATTCTCATTCATCCCAGTCTTAACCTAGGTAACCAATGCTCTCAACCAACTGCTACTTGTCCATCAAGGAGCCTGAGGTATTCTTAAACCAATTGTTGAGCAGCCATCACAGGACTGATAGAGAAAGTATTGAGTCTCCTGTGGGTCACGTCTTTTAAGTAATGGGTGGTGAAGGTAGTTTGTTTCTTCCACACGACCGCTTGTAGTACTTGCAACATGGAAAAGTTACGTTTAAATGCCAAGGATGTACTAATTCCTCTGACATCATGGGCCGTAGGTTGTCGAGGCGGAGGAGGATCAGGAGCCAAGGCTCTTTCAATCACCTGGTGAATCCATGAGGAGACAGTATTTTCAGTGATCATCCTCTTTATTCTTCCTGAGCTAACAAACAGAGGTGTTAGTCGGGGCCACGTTGCTGCAGTGTGTTCAAGATAGTACCTCAAACTCCTCACTGGGTATAGTAACAACTGATCTGGGTCATTGGATACAGAACGGAGACTTGCAATCTAAAAGGGCTCGAATCTAGGGTCCAGTTCCCATGGATTTTGAGTCTTAGCAATGAACTCAGGGACGAAGCTGTCACTCCCCCCCCCCTCCCCTTGAATAGGCGATGTCATACGAGAGGCCATGAAGTTCACCAACTCTCTTTGTCGGGGCTAAAGCGAGCAGGAATGCTGTCTTTAAAGTGAGGTTTCGGTCAGTTGTATGGGGTAATGGTTTGCAGGGAGGTATTTTTAAGGATCTCAAGATCCAAACCATTTTCCAAGGAGGGGGCCTAATCTCTGACTAAGGGCAAGTGATCTCATAAATCCGTATGAGTAAAAAAAGCTCAAACAAAGAGGAAATGTTAACTCTTTTCAGCTTAAAGGCGAGGCTTATGGGCGAGCGATAACCTTTCACCGCCGAAACTGAAAGAAGCTTTTTCTCCCGAAGGTATACTGTACAAGGAACTCCATATTACTGGTATAGTGGCATCAAGCAGAGAGAGAGAGAGATGCCTTCCACGACACCAACCACAGTAGACTCTCTATTTTGCCTGGTAGACTGAGGCTGAGGATTTACACAAGTAGCCGGAAATTCTTTGCGCAACTTGTCGTGAAAATTAATTCAGAAAGAGGAGACGCTGGATAGTTTCCAGGCATGAAGTCGAAACAACTGCATGTTTCTGTGAAAGATGTTCACGTGTGCGGTTTGAGTAGATCTGGTCGTAGAGGAAGCTCTCTTGGTAGATCTACTAGAAGTTGCAGGAGGTCCGGAAACCACTCTGCGTGATGCCATAGCGGAGCTACAAGGGTCACCATTAGATCTTTGGATGCTCTGGTCTTGTTGAACAGTCTTCTCATCAGACAAAATGGAGGAATGGCGTATACGTCAATGTTGTCCCTCCATTGTTGAAATGCATCTTGCCATAGAGCCTGAATATCCGTGACTGGAAAACAGTACAGCGGAAGCTTATTTTTCAGATATGTTGCGAACAGGTCTACAGTCGGGGAACCCCACAAAGTCAGGACTTTGTTGGCTATCTGACGATTCAAAGACCATTCGGAGCCTAATATCTGAGTCGCTCTGCTCATATTATCCGCGAGTACATTCGTCTTGCCTGGAATGATGCGAGCTGATAGGGACACCGAATGTTCTCCTGACCATCTAAAGACCTTAACTGCAAAATGGCATAGAGGCTGCGAAAAGGTACCACCTTGTTTGTTTATGTAAGCCACTACTGTGCTGTTGTCACTCATCAACACCACAGAGTGCCCTGCCAACAACTGTTGGAACTGATAAAGAGCTAGGTATGCTCCTCTCATCTCGAGGAGATTTAGGTGCTGGTACCTTTCTGACTCTGACCAAAGGCCTGAGATCGTGTGGTGCAGCAAGTGAGCCACCCACCCTTCTTTTGCTGCATCTGTTAAGAGCATCAAATCTGGAGAAGGGACAAGAAGATTCTGACCCCTTCGAAGGTTTTCGTCTGCTATCCACCAATTCAAGTCTGTCAACTGATCCTGAGTTATTGGAACTCGAGCATCTGGTGGATTTGAGTGTTGGTTTCATATGGTCTTAAGCTGCCATTGCAGGGATCTTATTCTGAGGTGGCCGTTTGGAACTAGACAGAGGAGAGGTTAGGTGACCTAACAGACTCAACCAACGAGAGGCTGGAAGAACTTTTCAGAGGAAGGGTGAAGCCACTTCTCTCAGTCTGTGTACTCTTTCGTCTGAAGGAAAGACTTTCTCTTGGACAGTGTCTTTTATCATACAGAGGTTTACCATACTTTGAGAAGGTTGCAGAGATGACATTTTGAGATTTATCAGGACCCCCGGGGAGACCCTGACAAAACTCGAGAAAAATGTCTGGGTGACGAAAAAGGCCGTCTCCAAGTCTGCCAGGATTAGCCAGTCGTCCAAGTATCTGAGGAGACGAATGCCGCTCCTGTGAGCCCAAGATGACACTAGGGTGGAGACACTGGTAAATATCTGAGGAGCTATCGCGAGACCGAAGCGTAGAATCTTGAACAAGTATATCTTGTCCTTGTGTATGAACCTTAGATACTTCCTTGAAGATGGATGGATTGGGATCTGGAAGTATGCGTCCTCTAGATCTAATGTGCACATGAAGTCCCTTGGTCGAACCACCTGAATGACTGTGTCACCTACCACAAGTGGTAGGTGAACAGAAAGGCTATTCCTAGTGGGAGTGACCACCTTGGCCACTACCCTTTCCTCCCTTCTTTCCTCTGATGGACTTTTTCCCTTTCTGACCTTTGGACTGAAAGGGCCGTCTAGACACTTTTGTAGGTCCCGAAGACCTAGAAGGTGAAGGGTGAGAAGAAGAAGGTGCTTGCTGACTGCGAGAAGACTGGGAAGGTCTACCATAAGGCCTCGATGTCATGGCCCTATGGAGGAGAGAATCTTTTAGACAATTTCCTCCATTGTTCAGCAGCCCTCTCTATTTCCTCTGGAACAAAGAGAGAAAAACCCTCAAGGGTGGAATTCCTCAACCGGGAGACTTCCACCTTCGGCACTTGCTTGTGGAGTTTCCTGACGACGGTATCCCTTCTCTTTAGAATAGCATTCGCCCAAAGTTGACGACATGGTGCGATAGGAACTCAAAGTTTGGGTACCCAACAGCACGAAAGACTCCAAAGTCTTCCTAGCCGACTCCTTTGAAAGATCGTGGGAGCAGACCATGAAGCCCATGGATCCTAACCATAGGTCAACCCAAGAAGCCACCTGCATGGCATACGCCACGCCTCTCTCTATGTTAAGGAGCTCAATTGCAGAGAGAGAGGCCCTCAGAGAGGAGAGGGTTTGAGCCGGAAGACCCTTCGTTAGAGACTCTTCTGAAGGGACATGGTGGAATGGGGTTCCCCTTTCATCTCATAGTACTTCCGTTGTAGGACAAAAGGAAGTAGTAGAGACCGAGAGGAGGAACCTGCCCTCAAGGAACTAGAAGTTCCAGCTATCCAAATGATAGCCTTCCTTTTGGCGGCCCTTATGACTTTAGACCAGGGCAAAGTTATACTAGTTCTGGGAGGCTTTTAGGTCTTGAATATTTCGGCAAGAACCATGTCCTGTCACTTCTGAGTGGTGGTACCAGGAGTAGACAGCCTACTGATATCCCTCATACAAAAGAGGACCTGCCAAAATGTGTTCCGACTCACGACTCTCTTGCTCAGAGTGAAAGTTCGGACTAGCCACCTTTGGAAGATTTCCATCATCAGTATCCAAGGGGTCATCCACCTCCAGGCTCACATCCAGAGCCTGGGGTACGTCATGGTCGTTAACAGTGTCGATAGAGGGACCTGCCATGGGGGGACCTTCTCTGTGACTCAGCCAAACAAGCCTTCCTTGCCGCAGTGTTCTTGGATTTCGTATTGGTGTCTTTTGACTCCCTTCGCATAGGGAGATCCTCCGTGGTCTTAGGAGCGATAAATTACGAGGACTTTGAGGCACCAGCAGCTGAAGCTTTGGGAGTGGGAGCTGAAGGCTCTTACTCCAGAGGAGGTAAAGAAATCGGACGCTGGTCCAGAGGCAATACCTCAATTTCTTAAAGGTTGAAGGGATGGACAGCTACCTCTTCGGGTGAGCCTATGTTCCTACTCGTCATAGGGTGGATGATGTCGGTGTGAGGTGGTGTTAAGTCTCTCATCCTTCATTTCTGCCTCTTAGTAATGGTTTACCTTGCCTTAACCGGAGTAAAAGGCAGGTTGGCCAAGTAAGAGTCAGAAGAAGCAGGGCCCTCAGCACGAGATTGAGATGAAGGTGATCTCCGTGCCCTGTCTGACGTTGGTCTCCTTCTAGGGTCTAGACTACCAAGAGATGAACTCGAAGAGAACTCCAAAGCAATTATAGGGGTAGCTCAGACTAGAGCAGTTGGAGGTTGTGGTGGTGGAGGAGCTACACCCAACGACTTCTGCAGGGTGGAGAGGAAGGTGCTCACCCATGCAGGAAGCTCAGATCCTCTAGTCAAGCCATGGGCTTCCCTTGAAGGTCCAGGAGGAGAACGTCCCCTAGGAGAGCTCAAGAGGGAGCCTGCGTTGACGCAGGGGAGAGTCTTTGCAGCAGAGCAACATGTTCCTTGGACATACGAGAAGGACGATCTAGACTAACAGGGACATTAGCGAACCTATTAGGAGGCTCCTTAAAACCCTCTGGAAAGGGTATCTGCCTGCAGCTGGAGGTGGTAGAAGCCAGAGGCAGAGACGGAGGTGTTTGTACCGCACTTGCTTGCGGTTCTGACACATCTGCTTGTCAATTGCTCATGGATATCGCTGATTTGTGCATAAAATCAGGAGATTCGCGCGGAAAATCGTGAGTTTCGTGCGACAATGGACGCGATTCACGAGCAGAAGTGCTCGCAACGGGAGCACTAAGAGAACGGATTGAGTTTCGTGAATGCCTAGTTAGCGAACATGAGTTTCGGCCTCGCGTAGATGAAAGTCGTTCTCGTGAACGGCGCAGTCGCGAGCATGAAAGCCACCCCCGTGGTCTAGAACACGAGCGTCTGGACCTAGGTCTAGACTGGGATGCTCATGACAGTGCAGAGCGCAATCCCAAGACTTCTCCTCGTGAAGATGAACACCTCCAAGGAGAGCTTCGGTCTCGTAAGCATGAAGCTCTAGAGCAAGAACACCTTCCAGAAGAAGAGCGCTCGGATTGTGATGACCTACGATCCAGATGATCTTCCTGAAGGACGAGATGGTGAGGCTCGTCCTTTCGCGTTACTGGTGGGAGAAGCGCTGATCCTCGGAAGATCATCACCTGCAACCACGCTGAAGGATACGTAGAAGTTCTTCCTTCGCAAGGGGTCCAGAAACCCCTAAGGTTGGCCACACCTGCAACACATTTGAAAGGGAGAATGGCTCCCTGGTGGCTAGAAGTGAAGTTGCTTCTTTAAGGGAAGCAACTAGCCCCCAGTACCCCGGGGTTGCCAAGAAATTAGTCGGTCTGCACTCCGGCTCTATCGTCCGCTGGAAGAGCGCGAACGAGAAGGAGCTTTTGAAAGAGATTCGGAGATGAGAAAGGAAGAAGAACGCGCTTTCCTCGCTCGCCCCCGAGGGAGAAAGATAGCGCTTAGCCTTCTTTCTGCGCCGCCCCAATTTCTCCCATTTGGAGGCAGGCCAGTCCCTACATTCTGTGCAAGGCGAACCCTCTTTGCAGTGATGTCCTCCATACAAAGGACACACAGAGTGCGGGTCGGTATCCAGCGATGACATGAAGGTACCGCATGCAACACCCTCGCCCCCAGGACAGGTCTGCATGAAGGCGATCCAAAGAAATCACGCACACCTGGAAAGAAACAGCAATTAAAGATGTTCAATGACAGCCTTGAGACCGAGCCAAAAGAAAAAGTGGCATACCTCACAGTTTTGAGAGTATATATATTGTATAGAAGTAACTGGGTATCCCCCAGCCACCCCCAGCCTACCCGCTCAAGCGAATCAGGCAGAGTTGCCACTTCGCACTTCAAGTCTAACGACTACCTTCCAGCTTTGCCAAAAAATAATCCAAATAAATAATAGGTGGTTTGTTAGTATGGGAACAAATATAAATTGGATTAGATGTATGAATTTGGGCCATAAGGATTAGGAGACCATTCAGCATCTATATGCAATTGGAAGAATAGCTAGGAGCTATAGAATGAAGTGAAAATAGAGGCTAGACAACAATATAGGAGACACAAAGCATGAATAGGTACTGTATACAGTGCAAGATAATAAAATGATTATGATGTTCCGTCTGTAGGATAACAAAACAGTAATGTGACTTATCACCAGCTCTGTTGCTAATGAGAGACCTTTAAACTAGTCTCTTGTATGGAAAACATATATGCACTACACACCTATAAAACAGATTTTGAGCAAAGCGAAAAATCTATTTTTGGGTGATATCGCCATGTCATCCTGATGGAAGGTTCCTTTAGGTAGCTTTCTAAGGGATATTTGGCTACAGTGATACTCCCAGAGAATTGACCACAGGTCTCAAGAATTCTAACTCCTGGCGCGAGTATCCTTAATATAACTTTTAGGAATATCGCATAATATCAGGGGACGTATTTCTTGATACGACACATAGCAATCTTCACCCCGAATAGAGTTTTCGCCTTGAGGGGGAAGAGTGGCGAGTTTGAAGGGGAGCCGTCACCAAGGTTACCCGGTTGATCCCCTCCCCGTACTCCATCCATATACCAAGGCACTTCCCCCAATTTTGGGGGGTAGCCGACACCAACAATGAAACAAAACAAAAGGGGACCTCTACTCTCTACGTTCCTTCAGCCTAACCAGGGACTCAACCGAGTTCAGCTGGTACTGCTAGGGTGCCACAGCCCAACCTCCCACATTATCCACCACAGATGAAGCTTCATAATGCTGAATCTCCTACTGCTGCTACCTCCGCGGTCATCTAAGGCACCGGAGGAAGCAGCAGGGCCTACTGGAACTGCGTCACAATCGCTCGCCATTCATTCCTATTTCTAGCACGCTCTCTTGCCTCTCTCACATCTATCCTCCTATCACCCAGAGCTTTCTTCACACCATCCATCCACCCAAACCTTGGCCTTCCTCTTGTACTTCTCCCATCAACTCTTGCATTCATCACCTTCTTAAGCAGACAACCATTTTCCATTCTCTCAACATGGCCAAACCACCTCAACACATTCATATCCACTCTAGCCGCTAACTCATTTCTTACACCCGTTCTCTCCCTCACCACTTCGTTCCTAACCCTATCTACTCGAGATACACCAGCCATACTCCTTACACACTTCATCTCAAACACATTCAATTTCTGTCTCTCCGTCACTTTCATTCCCCACAACTCCAATCCATACATCACAGTTGGTACAATCACTTTCTCATATAGAACTCTCTTTACATTCATGCCCAACCCTCTATTTTTTACTACTCCCTTAACTGCCCCCAACACTTTGCAACCTTCATTCACTCTCTGACGTACATCTGCTTCCACTCCACCATTTGCTGCAACAATAGACCCCAAGTACTTAAACTGATCCACCTCCTCAAGTAACTCTCCATTCAACATGACATTCAACCTTGCACCACCTTCCCTTCTCATACATCTCATAACCTTACTCTTACCCACATTAACTCTCAACTTCCTTCTCTCACACACCCTTCCAAATTCTGTCACTAGTCGGTCAGTATCATCCGCAAACAACAACTGATTTACCTCCCATTCATGGTCATTCTCGCCTACCAGTTTTAATCCTCGTCCAAGCACTTGAGCATTCACCTCTCTCACCACTCCATCAACATACAAGTTAAACAACCACGGCGACATCACACATCCCTGTCTCAGCCCCACTCTCACCGGAAACCAATCACTCACTTCATTTCCTATTCTAACACATGCTTTACTACCTTTGTAGAAACTTTTCACTGCTTGCAACAACCTTCCACCAACTCCATATAACCTCATCACATTCCACATTGCTTCCCTATCAACTCTATCATATGCTTTCTCCAGATCCATAAACGCAACATACACCTCCTTACCTTTTGCTAAATATTTCTCGCATATCTGCCTAACTGTAAAAATCTGATTCATACAACCCCTACCTCTTCTAAAACCACCTTGTACTTCCAAGATTGCATTCTCTGTTTTATCCTTAATCCTATTAATCAATACTCTACCATACACTTTTCCAACTACACTCAACAAACTAATACCTCTTGAATTACAACACTCATGCACATCTCCCTTACCCTTATATAGTGGTACAATACATGCACAAACCCAATCCACTGGTACCATTGACAACACAAAACACATATTAAACAATCTCACCAACCATTCAAGTACAGTCACACCCCCTTCCTTCAACATCTCAGCTTTCACACCATCCATACCAGATGCTTTTCCTACTCTCGTTTCATCTAGTGCTCTCCTCACTTCCTCTATTGTAATCTCTCTCTCATTCTCATCTCCCATCACTGGCACCTCAACACCTGGAACAGCAATTATATCTGCCTCCCTATTATCCTCAACATTCAGCAAACTTTCAAAATATTCCGCCCACCTTTTCCTTGCCTCCTCTCCTTTTAACAACCTTCCATTTCCATCTTTAACTGTCTCTTCAATTCTTGCGCCAGCCTTCTTACTCTCTTCACTTCTTTCCAAAACTTCTTCTTATTCTCTTCATATGACTGACCCAATCCCTGACCCCACCTCAGGTCAGCTGCCCTCTTTGCCTCACGTACCTTGCGCTTTACCTCCACATTTTTCTCTCTATATTTTTCATACTTCTCTATACTATTACTCTGCAGCCATTCTTCAAAAGCCCTCTTTTTCTCTTCCACTTTTACCTTCACTCCTTCATTCCACCATTCACTGCCCTTCCTCATGCTGCCTCCAACAACCTTCTTGCCACATACATCACTTGCAATCCCAACAAAATTTTCTTTTACTAACTTCCACTCCTCCTCTAAATTACCAGTTTCTCTTACTCTCACCTCGTCATATGCCATTTTCAACCTTTCCTGATATTTACTTTTTACCCCCGGTTTTATTAGCTCTTCAACCCTCACTACCTCCCTTTTACATCCACCTACTCTATTCCCCCACTCTTTTGCTACAACTAATTTTCCTTCCACCAAAAAATGATCAGACATACCGTTAGCCATACCCCTAAACACGTGCACGTCTTTCAATCTATCCCTTAGAAAGCTACCTAAAGGAACCTTCCATCAGGACGACATGGCTGAGCCCAAAATTCTAAATGTCATCTAGGAAGTCACTTTACATTTTGTACACAAAAAAAATGTTATTTTCATTAGTAAAATAAATTTTTGAATATACTTACCCGATGATCATGTAGCTGTCAACTCCGTTGCCCGACAGAATTCTACGGACGGGATACGCCAGCGATCGCTATACAGGAGGGGGGTGTACTCACCAGCGCCATCTGTGGTCAGGTACTCCAGTACTTCTTGTCAACACCACCTCAATTTTTTCCTCGGTCCACTGGTTCTCTATGGGGAGGAAGGGTGGGCCAATTAAATCATGATCATCGGGTAAGTATATTCAAAAATTTATTTTACTAATGAAAATAACATTTTTCAATATTAATCTTACCCGATGATCATGTAGCTGATTCACACCCAGGGAGGTGGGTGAAAACCAGTATACATGTTAATCAAGAAGCTAAGTATCCCGTATTTCATTTTTATCAGTTATTCAAAATAACAAATAAAATCGATAAGTACCTGGTAAGGAAGTCGACTTGAACCATTACTCTGCCTTTAATAAGTACGTCTTCCTTACTGAGCGCAGCGGTCCTCTTAGGATGCTGAACGACTCTTAGGTGCTGAAGTATAAAGGGCTGCAACCCATACTAAAGGACCTCATCACAACCTCTAACCTAGGCGCTTCTCAAGAAAGAATTGACCACCCGCCAAATCAACTAGGATGCGGAAGGCTTCTTAGCCGACCGTACAACCCAAAAACAACAATAAAAGTATTCAAGAGAAAGGTTAAAAAGGTTATGGGATTATGGGAATGTAGTGGCTGAGCCCTCACCTACTACTGCACTCGCTGCTACGAATGGTCCCAGGGTGTAGCAGTTCTCGTAAAGAGACTGGACATCTTTGAGATAGAATGATGCAAACACTGACTTGCTCCTCCAATAGGTTGCATCCATAACACTCTGCAGAGAACGGTTCTGTTTGAAGGCCACTGAAGTAGCCACAGCTCTCACTTCATGTGTCCTTACCTTCAGCAAAGCAAGGTCTTCTTCCTTCATATGAGAATGAGCTTCTCTAATCAGAAGCCTTATGTAGTAAGAAACTGCGTTCTTAGACATAGGTAGTGAAGGTTTCTTAATAGCACACCATAAGGCCTCTGATTGTCCTCGCAAGGGTTTTGACCTTTTAAGATAGTACTTAAGAGCTCTGACAGGGCAAAGAACTCTCTCCCGCTCGTTACCTACCATGTTGGAAAGGCTAGGTATTTCGAACGATTTAGGCCAAGGACGTGAAGGAAGCTCGTTTTTGGCCAAAAAACCGAGCTGTAAGGAACATGTAGCCGTTTCAGATGTGAAACCTATGTTCCTGCTGAAGGCGTGAATCTCACTTACTCTTTTGGCTGTTGCAAGGCAAACGAGGAAAAGAGTTTTTAGAGTGGGGTCCTTGAAAGAGGCTGACTGGAGAGGTTCAAATCTTGATGACATAAGGAACCTTAGGACTACGTCTAGATTCCAGCCTGGAGTGGACAACCGACGTTCTTTAGAGGTCTCAAAAGACCTAAGGATGTCCTGCAGATCTTTGTTGGTGGAAAGATCCAAGCCTCTGTGGCGGAAAACCGCTGCCAACATACTTCTGTACCCCTTGATCGTAGGAGCTGATAGAGATCTAACATTCCTTAGATGTAACAGGAAGTCAGCAACTTGGGTTACAGTGGTACTGGTAGAGGAAACTGCATTGGCTCTGCACCAGCTTCGGAAGACTTCCCACTTAGATTGATAGACTCTGCGAGTGGATATCCTCCTTGCTCTGGCAATCGCTCTGGCTGCCTCCTTCGAAAAGCTTCTAGCTCTTAAGAGTCTTTCGATAGTCTGAAGGCAGTCAGACGAAGAGCGTGGAGGCTTGGGTGTACCTTCTTTACGTGAGGTTGACGCAGAAGGTCCACTCTTAGAGGGAGAGTCCTGGGAACGTCGACCAGCCATTGCAGTACCTCTGTGAACCATTCTCTTGCAGGCCAAAGGGGAGCAACCAACGTCAGCCGTGTCCCTTTGTGAGAGACGAACTTCTGAAGAACCCTGTTGATGATCTTGAACGGCGGGAATGCATACAGGTCGAGGTGGGACCAGTCCAGCAGAAAGGCATCCACGTGAACTGCTGCCGGGTCTGGAATCGGGGAACAGTACAATGGGAGCCTCTTGGTCATCGAGGTAGCGAACAGATCTAAAGTTGGCTGACCCCACAGGGCCCAAAGTCTGTTGCACACATTCTTGTGAAGGGTCCACTCTGTGGGGATGACTTGACCTTTCCGGCTGAGGCGATCTGCCGTAACATTCATATCGCCCTGAATGAACCTCGTTACCAGCGTGAGCTTTCGACTTTTTGACCAAATGAGGAGGTCCCTTGCGATCTCGAACAGCTTCCTCGAATGAGTCCCTCCCTGCTTGGAGATGTACGCCAAGGCTGTGGTGTTGTCGGAGTTCACCTCCACCACCTTGTTTAGCTGGAGGGACTTGAAGTTCATTAAGGCCAGATGAACTGCCAACAACTCCTTGCAATTGATATGAAGCGTTTCCTGTTCCTGGTTCCATGTCCCCGAGCATTCCTGTCCGTCCAATGTCGCGCCCCAGCCCGAGTCTGATGCGTCCGAGTAGAGATGATGGTCGGGGGTCTGAACAGCTAACGAGAGACCCTCCTTGAGAAGAATGCTGTTCTTCCACCACGTTAGAGTAGCCCTCATCTCTTTGGAAACAGGAATAGAGACCGTCTCGAGCGTCATATCCTTGTTCCAGTGAGCTGCCAGATGGTACTGAAGGGGGCGGAGGTGGAGTCTCCCTAACTCGATGAACAGGGCTAGCGATGAAAGAGTCCCTGTTAGACTCATCCACTGCCTCACCGAGCATCGGTTCCTCCTCAGCATGCTCAGGATGCACTCCAGGGCTTGGTTGATTCTTGGGGCCGACGGAAAAGCCCGAAAAGCTCGACTCTGAATCTCCATCCCCAGGTAAACGATGGTTTGGGAAGGAACGAGCTGGGACTTCTCTAAATTGACCAAGAGGCCCAGTTCCTTGGTCAAATCCAAAGTCCATCTGAGACTCTCCAGACAGCGACGACTTGTGGGAGCTCTTAAAAGCCAGTCGTCTAAATAAAGGGAGGCTCTGATGTCTGCCAAGTGAAGGAATTTCGCAATATTCCTCATCAGTCGCGTAAACACAAGAGGTGCCGTGCTCAGGCCAAAGCACAGGGCTTGGAACTGGTACACAACCTCTCCAAAGACGAATCTCAGAAAAGGTTGGGAGTCTGGATGGATGGGAACGTGAAAGTAGGCGTCTTTCAGATCTAACGAGACCATCCAGTCCTCCTGCCTGACCGCTGCTAGGACCGACTTCGTCGTCTCCATTGTGAACGTCTGCTTGGTGACATAAGCATTGAGCGCACTGACGTCCAGCACCGGTCTCCAACCTCCTGTCTTCTTGGCCACCAGGAAGAGACGGTTGTAAAAGCCCGGGGATTGATGGTCCCGGACTATCACCACTGCCTTCTTCTGTAGCAGGAGCGACACCTCTTGATGTAACGCTAGCCTCTTGTCCTTCTCCTTGTAGTTGGGAGAGAGGTTGATGGGAGATGTGGTCAGAGGGGGATTGCGGCAGAACGGAATTCTGTAACCCTCCCTTAGCCACTTGACAGACTGAGCGTCTGCACCTCTGCCCTCCCAGGCTTGCCAGAAGGTCTTGAGTCTGGCTCCTACAGCTGTCTGGAGAGGAAGGAAGTCAAAGCTTGCTTTTCGTGGACTTGGCACCTTTCTTGGACTTGCCCCGGTGACTGTCTGCACGGGTACTTCCTCTACTGGGGGCTCTGCCACGAAAGGGCGGAATGAATCTGGTAGCAGGTGTATCAGCCACAGGGGTGCGGTAAGATCTCGGCACGGAAGGTAAGGTTTTAGCCTTACGTGCTGAAGAGGCCATGAGGTCATGCGTATCTTTCTGGATAAGAGCCGCAGCCATCTCCTTGATTAACTCCTCCGGAAACAGGAACTTGGAGAGAGGAGCAAACAGCAACTGTGACCTCTGGCAAGGGGTGATACCAGTCGATAAGTAGGAGCATAGATGTTCCCTTTTCTTGAGGACTCCTGAGACAAAAATAGACGCAAGTTCGCCAGAACCATCGCGAATTGCTTTGTCCATACTGGACATGATCAGCATGGCCGAGTCTTTGTCAGAAGGGGCAGTCTTCCTGCTTAAGGCCCCCAGGCACCAATCGAGGAAGTTAAAAATTTCAAAGGCGCGAAAGACTCCCTTCATCAAGTGGTCCAGATCAGAAAAAGTCCAGCAGACCTTCGAGCGTCTCATAGCCGACCTGCGGGGAGAGTCAACCAAACTTGAGAAGTCGGCCTGGGCAGAGGCAGGAACCCCCAAGCCAGGTTCCTCTCCCGTGGCATACCAGACGCCCGACTTAGAAGCCAGCTTAGGAGGAGGAAACACAAAAGAGGTCCTTCCCAGTTGCTGCTTAGACTGCAACCAATCCCCTAAAACCCTCAAAGCTCTCCTTGATGATCTGGCGAGGACAAGCTTGGTGTAGGCAGACGTAGTAGGCTGCATGCCTAGAGAAAACTCGGATGGAGGAGAAAGAGGGGTTGCAGATACGAAGTGTTCAGGGTATAACTCTCTGAACAGAGCCAGGACCTTGCGAAAGTCTAAGGAAGGCGGCGACGACTTGTGTCCCTCCACATCAGATGTAGGATCATCCAGGTGAGCAGCTTCATCCTCAGAAACCTCATCGCCTGAGAGTTGAGTAGCGAGAGGTAAAGGTAGAGCGGCAGGCTGAATGGCTGAATCCTGCAGGACGGGTGCATGCGCACTTGCGGATCCATCATCATGCCTCTGCTGAAGAGACTGAGGGCTGGCAATGACAAAGTCAGGAGGCTGGAGTGAGGGAGGTTCTGCGGTGGTCTGAGGAGCAAGCGTGGTCAGAAGCGAATGCTGGAAGGCATGAGGCTCATGCTGCATGGTATGCGGCTCATGCTGTATGGGATGAGGCTCATGCTGCGAAGAATGCGGCTGCTGCATGGTAAGAGGCTCGTGCTGCATGCGTTGAGGAGGCTGCCTCATAGCATGAGGCTCCTGCCTCAAGGGTTGCGCCTGCCTCAAGGGTTGAGGAGGTTGCTGCGCAGAGTGAGGCTCCTGCCTCAAGGGTTGAGGAGGTTGCCGCATAGCATGAGGCTGCTGCCTCATGGGTAGAGGAGGTTGCCGCATAGCATGAGGCTCCTGCCTCAAGGGTTGAGGAGGTTGCCGCATAGCATGAGGCTCCTGCCTCATGGGTAGAGGAGGGCATAGTGCTGGAACCTGGCAACTCCCAATGCGGCAGCTCACGCGTGGAAGCAGGAGGAGCCTCAAGAACATGCGTCTGGCAGGGAGGACTGCGCAGAGGTGGAGGAGCGCTCGCAGGAGGAGGTGTGTTAACCTTCTCTGCCTGATACTCCTGCATCAAAGCCGCAAGCTGAGACTGCATAGTCTGCAGCATAGACCACTTGGGGTCCACAGAAGTTGGAGCAGAGGCCTGTTGAGGCACCGCCTTACCTCTCTTAGGAGGTGTGCAGTCATCAGATGACTGCGGCGAGTCCGAACTGGCCCAGTGGCTACACCTGGGCCGTTGGACTAGCTCGGAAGGGACCTTACGTTTGAGAGGTCGTGAGACCTGGGTCCACCGTTTCCTCCTGGAAACCTCTTCCGCAGACGAGGAATTTAAGGGCTCAATCGTCTGGGAGTGGAAGTGACGATCTCTATCAGATACGCCCGCAACCACTGAGGATACAACTGTGCGCCGATCAAGGCCTGCCGAACCCTTTTGCCCTTCGACGTTGCTTCTCCCCTGGGCTTGGGAGCTTGCAAGAGGTCCCGGACTGGGAGGACGACTGGCACGCACAGAAGTATCCTCATGCGCAACACTGACACTGACACTAGGCACAGCACTGGCACTAACACTTCCCACTGCACTCTTCACTTTAAGTTCCTTGACATCTGCCAAGAGAAGATTGTGGTCACTAACTAAAGACTCCACCTTATCACCAAGAGCCTGAATGGCACGCAACATATCCGTCATATCAGGCTGAGCACTCGTAGCAGGTTCGGGGGTCACCACCACAGGGGAAGGAGCGAGAAGAACTCCTCCTAACTCTCTCCCTCTCTAACCTAGTTGTATATTTGAGGAATTCATTAAAATCGAATTCCGAAAGCCCAGCACATTCCCCACATCGATCTTCCAACTGACAGGGTTTTCCCCTACAGTCGGAACAAACGGTGTGAGGATCAACAGAGGCCTTCGGAAGACGCCTATTACAAGTCCTAACACTACATCGCCTAAATTTAGGAGCTTGAGAGTGGTCGGACATCTTGAATTTAGAGAACAGTCAAGGGGGAATTCCAAAGTAAAGCAAAGATCGTTAACCAATAAATCAATTTAATTCCAAAAGCTATCTAAGCTAAGGGAAAAGCTTCCTGTACAGCGAAGGCTAAATTTTAGAGCAAATACTTCACCAAAACCGTGAACAAAGACTCCAAAATCAACAGCGTATCCATGTAGGTCTTGCCGGCGGCACGACAGAGGAAAAATTGAGGTGGTGTTGACAAGAAGTACTGGAGTACCTGACCACAGATGGCGCTGGTGAGTACACCCCCCTCCTGTATAGCGATCGCTGGCGTATCCCGTCCGTAGAATTCTGTCGGGCAACGGAGTTGACAGCTACATGATCATCGGGTAAGATTAATATTGAAAAATTGGAAATACAGTAGTACAACTTTACTTCAATGCACTAAACAGGTGATTATTTAGTCCTGTAATATGTTGTTGGTCACAAAATTGTTTCCAGCATGCTGAAGCAGTCCTACCATTAGGTAACTTAACACTGAGAACCCAAATTAATTTTTAACTACAATAATTACCCTGTTCAGGAGCAACCTCTGGTAAATAGGTCGCTGTTCTCTTGGCACCTCGTTCATTTAAGAACTCAATACGAATTCCATGGACTCCAATATCCCAATCTCTATAGTCTCTCCCATCTTCAAAATGACGAAGGATAGAAACTGACACTCCTAACCGTGGCAATTCATCTCTTCCAATGGGCTGAAATCTGGAATCCTTGAAAGCACTGACAAAAGACATAAAAACACTATTTAGTTCATTAACCTATAAAATTTGCTTAGAAAATAAAACCTACTGTTGAGGCAGTTCCCAACAAGTGCTCTTGCAGGCAAGATAATATAACAAAATTTCACAATGCAATATTTCTTTACACTAAGAAATAAAAAAATTTACCTTGTTGCTGCATACTCTCTGAGCCCTGCATGTAAACTTATGTGACTAAAAGTTCCCATGCACCCTCGTAACCGCTTGTCCTTACCAACCTTCCAGGTCACGAACAAAGGACTGGAAATAAAAATCAGTGACTCATTAACTATGACAGCATAAGACCATGTTACCAAAGTTTTAAATCTTTGTTTCCTTTCCTCACTGAGCTATTTTCCCTGTTGGAGCCCCTGGGCTTATAGCATCCTGCTTTTCCAATTAGGGTTGTAGCTTAGCAAGTAATAATAATAAAAATAAAATGGTTCCTAGTTGTGTCTTCTGGCAACTAAGGAACATCATAATTTTGCTAAGCATATTCTGGAAGGAAATCTTTTTTCCCGATCTTCAAAACCATCCCAAGAACCTGTTATTTTAATCCTTCTTACTTACCAATACAAATATTATTATCAAAGAGAAATACAAATATTAACACACAATACTGTCCTTATAGTATCAAAGCCTATACTGTAGTTTTATTTATTAACCATATTAACATGACAAATTCGTAGATAATTTGTATTTTTCCTAACGATACAAAGCTTTCGCTATTTATTAGGGGCATTACTTTTGGCGAAGCTGAAAGGACAAGCCATTAAAATTTAGCAAGGGGTAACTACCCATTCCGCTAGTTAGCGGGAGTAAGGGACCCGGGTAGCTTACTATCGTTCCTACTTACACACCTGTGATTTAGCTCACTTTGCTGGGAGGTAGGACTTCAAGGGGGATAGGGCTGGCGGGTAAGTTTGTATAAAGAGCTAAAGGTTTGTATTGTTAGAAAAAATACAAATTATCTACAAATTTGTCATTTGTTTTGTAACTAGAATACAACCCTATGCTATTTATTAGGGGTGACTCACCCCTTAGCAGGGTGGACTTCCCTGGCAATCTGGCTTTCTTGCTACCCGGGGGCTACTTATTTTGAATAGGATTGTACAAAAAACAAGGAGTCCCTGCGGCTCGCTAAACCTTGTTACACAAAGTCTGTGGCCTACACAAGTTGTGTGTTGAGATATTTAGTAATGTGACTGTCCAGGTAAAAGTTATGAAGAAAACTTTTGTAACCAAGACTTTCCTAATACCTCCTCGCCAGGGAATGGGGATCAAACAGTATTAGATTCATACTATGTACACAGGGAAGCCTGTGGGACTTTCATGTCCTCTGTTGATATGGACCCATATTTGTTGTGTCCGACATGGTCAGGGCAACACCTGCCTTGAATGCTAGGAGTGGTCTACCTCTCGGTGCGAGAGGTTTGGGTGCCAGCGCAAGAAGTCCAAGAGAGATTCTTTGCCTTCGGGGTCTTCCTCGAAGTCTAAGAAACCTCAAACTTTTTCCTTGACCCTCGATATCGTCCCGAAACTCCTGTTCGATCGATCTCCCATGGGGAACAATCGAGAAGAAGCATAGACCGCTTAACACCAGGTCGACCACAAGGTTCAAAGGACAGGACTGTTTCCCTTAGAGATGCAGTTCTGACACCCCTCGAGCAAAGGCTTCTCTTTCTCTAACATATTGCAGGTTTGGCCATAGCTATGTATGGTCGGTCCCTGTCGAAGGAAGCATTGCTGGAAATCCTTCAACTTAGTGCTGAGAGGAAGCGTACACCGGCTTCCTCTAAGGTGGAGCCCTTTTCACTGTCGAGTGTGGTTCCGTATGATCCCAAAATGTCTTCTACCTAGACCTCGGAAAGGTCCTGCCCCTCCCCTTTGTCTGCTGCTGTAGCCGAAGATTGTGGTCCCCCCCATGCTGAGCCGACTCTTCCGTCAGGGGGTGGAGCAAAGTTTGAGGTAGATCTCTCCTACGGGTGGGCCTTAGAGACCCTATCCCAGAAAACTAACAGACGCCATTGTGCCTCTCCTTTGATGCCTCTCCCTGTGGAGCAGCCCTCCTCTGCGGAGGAACCTCACCACAACCGACGAGCTCCCAGAGAGCGTAGTCCTCCTCGACACTCTAAATGTACTGCTTCTCCTTCTTCTTCTTCTGTCAGGAGACGTCTCTACAGTTCCTCCAAGGACCGACAATCTTCTCCCTCGCCCGCTAGACGTTCATTTTCAGCGTCTCATCATTCGACAGCTGCCCATTACTCATTAACCGGTGACCGTCCCTCGTCACCTCGAGATAGTCATTCTTCATCTAGAGATCGTCACTTGTCACTATCACTCCTCGCCTTGTCTCTCGGCATCGCGAGATCATCAAAGGCCGTCTCGCCATCAGCCAGCACGTACTCGCCACTCGCTTGCGTCTCTGGACCCTCCTTTGACACTCTGTTCGCCAGTCGGTCGTCACTTGCCAGGTGTTCATTGTTTGTCACCTGCTCGTCGTTTGCCAGTTTACAGGCGTTTACCCTTAGGGTGTTCACAGACCTCTCGGGGCTCACCTACTCGCTGTTCGCTAACTCCTCGCCATTCGCTAACTCCTCGCCGTTCGCTAACTCCTCGCTGTTCGCTAACTCCTCGCCGTTCACCTAGATCCTCTGCTTTGCCTAGTCGCCTTACGGCCCCGCAAGCGCCGATCACCAGGACTGGATCGTCACTCTCCTGTTAACTCTCACTGGTCGGCTCATAATTGCCGGTGGGCAGTTCAGGACACTCGACCATTACGTAATCATCACAGAGATTGTTCCCATCGTCCTTCCCTTGAGAGTTCTACTCTCCCATGTCAGCGATCTCCACTCTGTCAAGAGGAGCCTCCTGTTAACAGGTATAGTACTGAGCCTTTGGGCCCTAGGGAAACTTGTTCCCCCAGGGTTAGGCCAGCTTTTACAGTTTCAGGTCCCAGAGCCTGTACCGTGGGGACCAGCTATCTCCTAATATCTCAAGCATAGCGGACGTTCGGTCTTGTTCCCTTCCAAGGGGGAACCTTCGAAAGTCCAGCAACCCTCTGCATCTAGAGCCACTCGCTCATCCAAGTCTGAGCTAGAAGCCCTGCTGGTGTCAATTTTAACAGTTAAGGGTCCTAATCTTACCTCGTTCCAGGCTCCTAGACCCAGATCTCCAGCTCATAGCCTTCCGAGGGATCTTCCAGTCTGTACTGTTCAGGAAGGAACCCTCCTGGTTTTGACACCTTGGTCAAGGAAGTGCATCTGGCCATTACGGGGGTAATTACCAGTACGCCGAGGATTCCTCTGGAGAGGTCAGCTTCCCCGTCTGTGTGTGTAGGGAAAGGGAAAATGAACCGTAACCAGAGAGAGGGATCCAATGTAGTACTCTCTGGCCAGTCAAAAGATCCCATAACTCTGTAACGGTAGTATCTCAACGGGTGGCTGGTGCCCTGGCCAACCTACACAGTGCATAGGCCGCAGGCCGTGCATATAACTCTGTTTACGGAGGTGTATGGTTTCTTCTAGCTACGTGCAGAGCACTTTATGGAGAAACCTTGGGTTAATGCCAAGAAGTCTGTCGCCGCGGACTTCCACCCTCCTAAGGGGTAAGTCATCCCCTATAAATAACGTTGGTTTGTATTAGTGACGGAACAAATGACAATTTGAAGCAGTTTATATTTTTCCTAACGATACAAACCTGTAGCTATTTATATAGGCTGGCCTGCCAGCACCTATCCCCCTTGAAGTCCTAACTGCAAGGAAAAGTGGTTACTCTGCCCTGGTGTTTGAGTGAGCCGGGTAGCAGGCTACCCCCGGCTAACTAGCGGGTGGGTGGTTAACCCTTGCTAAAAGTCTTATGGCTTATCTCAGCTTTGCCTTAAGAAATATCCCTTATAAATAGCTACAGGTTTGTATCGTTAGGAAAAATACAAGTGATTTTCAAATTTATCATTTCACATAGACATTGCTGTCTTTTCTCAGAAAGAAAATACCTTGAAAATTTAAACACTATACTCTGGTACAACCAATAATGTTTCCAAACAAGGACTTTATTGTTTCATTATACTTGCAGTGATAATATGACATTCTTTTACAATACTGTACCATTGACGACATCAAAGAACTGCGTGTTGAAACTAGTCAGCCGTCTCATATTTTCAACATGTTGAACTGGACAGGCCAGTCTAGCCAAGACTGGTAGTATCCCCCGCTAATCTGTGTTGTGTGTAGGGATAGACTAGCACAAAGACTGAGCTGACCCACCTAATGTGACAGGTATCAAAGGAAAATCTAAGGGAGCAGTCTGCAATGGTTCTGGTTGATAAGGATCATCCCTATTCTCTCTCTCAAGTGAAAATCAAAGGAATACTGAAGCGAATGCTACTTTAACTGGTAGTTGCAAAGACCAAAAATGTTTGTCATAGTATTTCATTGTACAGTAATTTACATAACAGTTGATAAGTATGTGACATTTTATCTCTATCCTAATGTTATCTAATAATTTTCAGTGTAATGCTAAATACTCATTATATTTCATGAATATAATTGCTTAGCATGTCTTTGGTATGATGTACCCTAAACCTTGTGCTGATATACATGTCGAAAGCCGGAGAGGCCTTCCAATGATTGGCCTGTTGTGATGTATCTTAATGTTGTAATCAACCTTTTCTCTGTATGTATCGATTTTCTCATTTCTGTACAGTATCTTCCTTTATTATTTTGGGAGACACAAGTGCTAAAAGGATTCTGAAGACATTGCCAGTTATTCAAAAATAATTTCTGGAATAATTTGGTTTATTTTCCTGCATTTTCTTTAACAAAGACATGTGCAAAAAACTTCTCTTTTTTCAGCTGTTCACCCATACAACATGCTTTTTCTTACAAATATCAGGCTCCTCTTCCTCTTGTAATAATATCACTGTTATTATCACTGTTATTTTTCTTGTACTTGGTGCCATTATTTGAATATCTATAGATTATATGCTGTTGGGAAAAGGGAAATAACTAACCACATGTCGGAGAAATGCTGCACTCTCTCCCATGCATGTATGATACATGACTAAACGTTATGTAACCACGTTTACAATCCCCTTAAAATGTGCTGGGGAGCAAGGTCTAAATATGTAAAGAGTAAAGAATGAAATTCTCTCTCTCATTTACACACACAAGTAAAATGTAACTGATATAGAGAAAAAGGATGAAGATATCTCTTTACTTGTAATGACTTAAAGGTTTTTAGATGATTTTTCAAACAACTTAAACTCTTTGCCATTAAGTACCAATACAAATCAATAAAAGGTTTCCCATGGAGATTTGGAAAAACAAGGGTCAGGAATGGAATTATAGAATTTCATAAGATCTTATGGTGTCCATTTCCTTTTGTAGAGACATGCTAGTCCATTTATGGTATTGTTAGCCCAGGTAAGAGAGACATCATATGCAAAGGCCAAGAAAATTGAATTTGTATGAAATAATGCTTTACACAGGAAATAGAAATAGATTTAGGTATTTAATTCCCATATACATTACATTAATAAAGCCCCCAGGTAATGGCAACTCTTGATTACAGGTTGGGGGTTTCTCTAGGGACTTGCTGGCAAGTCAGTAGCGTGTGTGGGTATTTTTTTATCTGACTAGAGCGGCCGTCTAGTTGCGATTTTTTCGAGCTCACCAGGAGGCCCAGTTCTCTGGTTAGATCCAAAGTCATTTTTAGGTCCTTCAAACAACAATCGGCTGAGGAGGCTCTTATCAGCCAATCGTCCAGATACAGAGAGGCTCTGATTCCCCTCGAATGCAGCATGCTTGCTACATTCAGCATGATCTTGGTAAACAATAAAAGAGCCGTGCAGAGTCCGAAACAAAGAGCCCTGAATTGGAAGACCTTGTTTCCGTCCATGAACCTCAGATAACGTCTGCAGCTGGGATGAATCGGAAGGTGGAAATAGGCGTCCTGAAGATCTATAGAGACCATCCAATCGTCCTTCCTCACAGCCGCCAGAACTGTCTTCTGAGTTTCCATAGTGATCGTCGAATTTTGGACGTAACCATTTAGAACACTTACGTCCAGAACCGGTCTCCACTCCCCCGAACTCTTGGGTACTAAGAAAAGGCGGTTGTAAAACCCCAGAGAAGTTACATCCTGCACTTCCTCTATTGCTTGCTACTCTAATAAAAGAGACGTCTGAAGACGCATGGCTTGCTTCTTCGGACCCTCTCTGTATTTGGGCGAAAGATCCACCGGATCTGTGACTAGAGGAGGATTTGCCAGGAAGGGGATCTTGTAACCCTCCTTTAACACTTGGACGGACCAGGGGTCCGCTCCATTCCTCTCCCAAGCCTCCCAGAAGTGAGTCAACCTGGCACCCACTGCTGTCTGAAGGAAAGGGCAGTCAGACTTTACCTTGGCCGGACTTGCCTCCTCTGCCTCTAGGTTTCCTTCCTTCTGGTTTGAAAGAGCCCCTTCCAGAGGATTTCCCACGAAAGGACTGAGAAGGTCGAAAACCAGAAGAGGATTCCTTAAGGCTTACGAGAGGAAAACGTCGAAGGCAAAACTTTTCTTGTCGTATTGGTTACTAAGTCATGCGTGGCCTTCTGCGTGAGAGCAGTGGCAACTTCGCCTACCAACTCTTGCGGAAATAAGGTATTAGCCAAAGGAGCGAAAAGAAGGCCCGTTTTCTGGTAGGGAGACACTCCTGCAGAGAGAAAAGAGCACATCGTGGCCCTTTTCTTGAGGATTCCAGCCGTGAACAAGGCAGCCAACTCGTTGGAGCCATCCCTCACACCTTTGTCCAAGCAGGACATCAAATGAACCAGTCCACTAGTGTCCGTGTCCTTCATATCTGAGACCCTCTTACTCAAAGCTCCCATAGCCCAGTCTAAGAAATTAAACACCTCGAAGGCCCTGAAAAGACCCTTAAGCAAATGATCGAACTCTGGAATAGACCACCAAATCTTCGTTTTCCTTAAGGCAAGACGCATCCACTAAACTTGAGAAATCCCCTTGGGCAGACGAAGGAAAACTCAAGCCCAACACTTCACCAGTCTCGTAACACACACTAGATTTAGAAGCCAACCTAGTGGGTGGAAAGGCAAAGGCCGTTTTGCCAAAAGATTTCTTAGAGTCCAACCAGGAACCCATTAATTTCAAGGCGCGTTTAGAGGACCGAGAAAGAACCATCTTGGTATAAACTGGAACTTTGGTTGCTTTACCTAAGATGAACTCAGAAGGTGGAGAACGAGGGGCCACAGGAGTAAACTGATCTGGAAAAATTCCAGTAAGAATCAACATAAACTTACGAAGATCCACAGCATGTTGATAATGCTTCTCTTCCTCATTCTCAGAAACTTCCTCTATAGGCTCGTCCACATCCGACTTTTCCTCAAGTTCGTCTTCTGGCAGTGCAGCAACTGCTGCAGCCTGAACTGAAGGAACAAAGTCTGGATGAGACTGCCTGTCAAAGCCAATATCTGCATCCAACTGACGGGGAGAGGTCGAAGTTGATTGACGTGAAACATGGATGGGTAGACGTTCTTCGTCAACTAACAACTGCCGAGACCGCTTAGAGTCCGACTGCTGTTGACCAGATTGACGCTTGGACTCAGAAGGCAACTGCCGAAGATTGCTGAGTGGACGTGTAGAGTCCGAAAACTGTTGACGCGAACGATCAAAGCTGTCAAGATGTTGACGCTGAGAATCGATGTTTTGACGCGAAGCGTCCACTAGTTGTTGACGCGGGTGATCCACTACTTCAAAACGTTGACGCGTCGCGTCCACTTGTCGACGCCGAAGTTCTTCCTCACGACCAGAAGACGAAAACCGTTCAACCAAACTTCTCTGACGTGACTCATCAAAAACAACCTGGTGTTGAACACTATGAATGGGAGACCGCTTAAGCGATAACTCGTCAGCACCAGAGACCATCGAACGCCTGTGCGATAACTGGTCTGACGCCTGACGCCCAGACATACTGCCAACACCTGGTTGAAAAGAATCCATAAACGACGAGAGTTGTTCTTTCATAGTCACAAGCATAGACCATTTAGGATCTACAGAACTCCTCAAAGGAATATTCGTTCCAACGTCACCACGTATTTCGGGAGAAGAAAGGCAATCTGAAGGAAGAGGAGGAGCATGAATCGTAACAAGGTCTGAATCGGAAGGAATCTTATCAACACGAACACGGTGATCTGGACGCTTAGCCGGAGTGCAAGCGATGGGAGAACGAAAACGTTCCGGTGAGTCCCACGAACTACATCCTGGACGCACAGGCGATTCCTGACGCTAAGTAACTTCATGCGTCCGTTTAAGCGGTCTTGACACGCGACGCCAGATCTCACTACCCGATCCTTCATCGGAAGACGGGGATAACGCATGAACCTCACCTTTCCTACGATGAGGGTGAACGGCCTGAGTTACGGCCACAGGAACGTCTGCACGATTGATGACGCTTCTCGTTCCCTTAAGCCGTTCGACATTACTTCTCCCATGGGTTCGAGAGCTCGAAAGAGGTCTTAGGCTAGGTGAACGACAAGATCGTGCAGACGCACCCTCCGCAACACTAAACACATTAGAAACACTTTTCACATTACAGAGAGATTCACGACTTTTCGGTACACTAACCTCAGACCCGAAACACTTTCCACAGTTCCAACAGAATCACGGTTTTTCAGTACCTTTAACTCAGAAAAAATCGTATTTCTATCTGCCGCTAAGGACTCGACTTTCTCACCAAGAGTCAAAACAGCGGTAAACATGTCTTTCATAGAAGGTTCCTGATCTACCACCACGGGGGAAGGAATAGGATTAGGAACATTAACATTAGGTAAGGCTCTATCCACAGATCGTGAAGAACTATGCCTAACTCTATCCCTCTCTAGTCATAACGTTCGTATGTTACAAAATCATCATCCGTTAAAGAAAGACACTCATTACATCTATCATCAAATGAACAAAATTTACCCCTACATTTCACACAAATATTATGAGGATCAATAGATCCTTTAGGAAGTCGAGTACGACACCCTTCACTAACACACCTACGTAAAGCAGGGGAGGAGTCGGCCATTTTGAATGGTTACGTGAAAGACCGACAAGCAAAAAATAAGGGAAATATTAATAAAGATAACCTCACACAAAAAGATTTCAAGATTAGAATAAAGAGAAAACAATTAACGATAGCTTAAACTCAGAAAAGAACGTACATCACCAAACGACTTCCCAAAAGAGTAAAACCACGAGAGTGAACTTCAATATGACAGCCAGCTAGGCGGGCAGAAGAAGAACTGAAGGTGTGTTGTTGTTCCACCTGAGCTACCGCTAGGGTGCGGGTGTACACCTGCCGTATCTTCGATAGCGCAAGAATTTGAATTTCTGCCAGGGTGTCAGGGGACTTCAGCTCTTTATATAACCAGCGGGTAAGTTTTATATTTAAAAATAACATGTTCCTTTAAATTAGTATTTAAAAAACTTCAGTTTGTAAGAAGAATGAACAAAACGTCAAAATCGATTTACTCTTTCTGCAAAATGAAACCGTGATTCTCTCTTTCTCTATCGTAACGATAGAGTGCAAACTGCGTAGCATAAATAAACCAAACATTAGTTCATCTTTGAAAACATCACAAAGACTATTCAGAATAAATTTCTTAAAATGTTTTCTAAAAATATTCATCTCATCAATCTAAACAAATATAAAAGTTGAATGGGCTCAACGTTGTTCAACTTCGTTTTCCAAGTCAGGACCGCCTACAAAGAATAGGCAAAGGTCGCTTATAAACAAAAATATAAAATTTATCTCGGTGTTTAGTATAAATGGAAATCGAATCGAAGAGGCCTAATAAAGGCGGGTGAGATATAAAATGTATAGAGGTAAATCTATAAATATCAACAATAATTTATAAAGTGATAAAATAATTACTAAAAGCCTTTAACACACTTCCGTACACTGAGGGAAGGGTCGGCCATCTTTTATCTATGGAAAATCCAGAGAGAGATTAAAAAAGCAAGGGTAAAAAAAAAAAAAAAAATTTTCTCTCCTTTCAAAAGAATTTCTTTTGAAGATCGTATTGTTTGAGAATAATCCAACACGGCGAAAGCCATATAACCATGAACAAGTACTTCACCAATCAGTAGAAACTTGAGGTTAAGCGCGAGCGGAACCAATGCTGTCACTACAACCGACAGAGAAGAACTGAATTGGTTGAGAAGTATATGCGGTATCTGGCCGATAGTTGGCGCTGGTGGGCACACCCAGCAACCTTCATGGCGATCGCTCGCGAGTTTTTGGAATCTGTCGACCGTCGGAGACGTAAGCTATACTGTATATATATTCACCGGCTAAGTTTAATATTTAAAACTGGCCATACACATAAGGGACTGGCAAAGAGTGTGTCACCCTAGACTAGACGGCCGCTCTAGTCAGATAAAAAAATACCCACACACGCTACTGACTTGCCAGCAAGTCCCTAGAGAAACCCCCAACCTGTAATCAAGAGTTGCCATTACCTGGGGGCTTTATTAATGTAATGTATATGGGAATTAAATACCTAAATCTATTTCTATTTCCTGTGTAAAGCATTATTTCATACAAATTCAATTTTCTTGGCCTTTGCATATGATGTCTCTCTTACCTGGGCTAACAATACCATAAATGGACTAGCATGTCTCTACAAAAGGAAATGGACACCATAAGATCTTATGAAATTCTATAATTCCATTCCTGACCCTTGTTTTTCCAAATCTCCATGGGAAACCTTTTATTGATTTGTATTGGTACTTAATGGCAAAGAGTTTAAGTTGTTTGAAAAATCATCTAAAAACCTTTAAGTCATTACAAGTAAAGAGATATCTTCATCCTTTTTCTCTATATCAGTTACATTTTACTTGTGTGTGTAAATGAGAGAGAGAATTTCATTCTTTACTCTTTACATATTTAGACCTTGCTCCCCAGCACATTTTAAGGGGATTGTAAACGTGGTTACATAACGTTTAGTCATGTATCATACATGCATGGGAGAGAGTGCAGCATTTCTCCGACATGTGGTTAGTTATTTCCCTTTTCCCAACAGCATATAATCTATAGATATTCAAATAATGGCACCAAGTACAAGAAAAATAACAGTGATAATAACAGTGATATTATTACAAGAGGAAGAGGAGCCTGATATTTGTAAGAAAAAGCATGTTGTATGGGTGAACAGCTGAAAAAAGAGAAGTTTTTTGCACATGTCTTTGTTAAAGAAAATGCAGGAAAATAAACCAAATTATTTTTGAATAACTGGCAATGTCTTCAGAATCCTTTTAGCACTTGTGTCTCCCAAAATAATAAAGGAAGATACTGTACAGAAATGAGAAAATCGATACATACAGAGAAAAGGTTGATTACAACATTAAGATACATCACAACAGGCCAATCATTGGAAGGCCTCTCCAGCTTTCGACATGTATATCAGCACAAGGTTTAGGGTACATCATACCAAAGACATGCTAAGCAATTATATTCATGAAATATAATGAGTATTTAGCATTACTGTACACTGAAAATTATTAGATAACATTAGGATAGAGATAAAATGTCACATACTTATCAACTGTTATGTAAATTACTGTACAATGAAATACTATGACAAACATTTTTGGTCTTTGCAACTACCAGTTAAAGTAGCATTCGCTTCAGTATTCCTTTGATTTTCACTTGAGAGAGAGAGAATAGGGATGATCCTTATCAACCAGAACCATTGCAGACTGCTCCCTTAGATTTTCCTTTGATACCTGTCACATTAGGTGGGTCAGCTCAGTCTTTGTGCTAGTCTATCCCTACACACAACACAGATTAGCGGGGGATACTACCAGTCTTGGCTAGACTGGCCTGTCCAGTTCAACATGTTGAAAATATGAGACGGCTGACTAGTTTCAACACGCAGTTCTTTGATGTCGTCAATGGTACAGTATTGTAAAAGAATGTCATATTATCACTGCAAGTATAATGAAACAATAAAGTCCTTGTTTGGAAACATTATTGGTTGTACCAGAGTATAGTGTTTAAATTTTCAAGGTATTTTCTTTCTGAGAAAAGACAGCAATGTCTATGTGAAATGATAAATTTGAAAATCACTCGTATTTTTCCTAACGATACAAACCTGTAGCTATTTATAAGGGATATTTCTTAAGGCAAAGCTGAGATAAGCCATAAGACTTTTAGCAAGGGTTAACCACCCACCCGCTAGTTAGCCGGGGGTAGCCTGCTACCCGGCTCACTCAAACACCAGGGCAGAGTAACCACTTTTCCTTGCAGTTAGGACTTCAAGGGGGATAGGTGCTGGCAGGCCAGCCTATATAAATAGCTACAGGTTTGTATCGTTAGGAAAAATATAAACTGCTTCAAATTGTCATTTGTTCCGTCACTAATACAAACCAACGTTATTTATAGGGGATGACTTACCCCTTAGGAGGGTGGAAGTCCGCGGCGACAGACTTCTTGGCATTAACCCAAGGTTTCTCCATAAAGTGCTCTGCACGTAGCTAGAAGAAACCATACACCTCCGTAAACAGAGTTATATGCACGGCCTGCGGCCTATGCACTGTGTAGGTTGGCCAGGGCACCAGCCACCCGTTGAGATACTACCGTTACAGAGTTATGGGATCTTTTGACTGGCCAGAGTATACAGTACTACATTGGACCCCTCTCTCTGGTTACGGTTCATTTTCCCTTTCCCTACACACACACAGACGGGGAAGCTGACCTCTCCAGAGGAATCCTCGGCGTACTGGTAATTACCCCCGTAATGGCCAGACGCACTTCCTTGACCAAGGTGTCAAAACCAGGAGGGTTCCTTCCTGAACAGTACAGACTGGATGATCCCTCGGAAGGCTATGAGCTGGAGATCTGGGTCTAGGAGCCTGGAACGAGGTAAGATTAGGACCCTTAACTGTTAAAATTGACACCAGCAGGGCTTCTAGCTCAGACTTGGATGAGCGAGTGGCTCTAGATGCAGAGGGTTGCTGGACTTTCGAAGGTTCCCCCTTGGAAGGGAACAAGACCGAACGTCCGCTATGCTTGAGATATTAGGAGATAGCTGGTCCCCACGGTACAGGCTCTGGGACCTGAAACTGTAAAAGCTGGCCTAACCCTGGGGGAACAAGTTTCCCTAGGGCCCAAAGGCTCAGTACTATACCTGTTAACAGGAGGCTCCTCTTGACAGAGTGGAGATCGCTGACATGGGAGAGTAGAACTCTCAAGGGAAGGACGATGGGAACAATCTCTGTGATGATTACGTAATGGTCGAGTGTCCTGAACTGCCCACCGGCAATTATGAGCCGACCAGTGAGAGTTAACAGGAGAGTGACGATCCAGTCCTGGTGATCGGCGCTTGCGGGGCCGTAAGGCGACTAGGCAAAGCAGAGGATCTAGGTGAACGGCGAGGAGTTAGCGAACGGCGAGGAGTTAGCGAACGGCGAGGAGTTAGCGAACAGCGAGTAGGTGAGCCCCGAGAGGTCTGTGAACACCCTAAGGGTAAACGCCTGTAAACTGGCAAACGACGAGCAGGTGACAAACAATGAACACCTGGCAAGTGACGACCGACTGGCGAACAGAGTGTCAAAGGAGGGTCCAGAGACGCAAGCGAGTGGCGAGTACGTGCTGGCTGATGGCGAGACGGCCTTTGATGATCTCGCAATGCCGAGAGACAAGGCGAGGAGTGATAGTGACAAGTGACGATCTCTAGATGAAGAATGACTATCTCGAGGTGACGAGGGACGGTCACCGGTTAATGAGTAATGGGCAGCTGTCGAATGATGAGACGCTGAAAATGAACGTCTAGCGGGCGAGGGAGAAGATTGTCGGTCCTTGGAGGAACTGTAGAGACGTCTCCTGACAGAAGAAGAAGAAGGAGAAGCAGTACATTTAGAGTGTCGAGGAGGACTACGCTCTCTGGGAGCTCGTCGTGGTGGCGAGGTTCCTCCGCAGAGGAGGTCTGCTCCACAGGGAGAGGCATCAAAGGAGAGGCACAATGGCGTCTGTTAGTTTTCTGGGATAGGGTCTCTAAGGCCACCCGTAGGAGAGATCTACCTCAAACTTTGCTCCACCCCCTGACGGAAGAGTCGGCTCAGCATGGAGGGGACCACAATCTTCGGCTACAGCAGCAGACAAAGGGGAGGGGCAGGACCTTTCCGAGGTCAAGGTATTAGACATTTTGGGATCATACGGAACCACACTCGACAGTGAAAAGGGCTCCACCTCAGAGGAAGCCGGTGTACGCTTCCTCTCAGCACTAAGTTGAAGGATTTCCAGCAATGCTTCCTTCGACAGGGACCGACCATACATAGCTACGGCCAAACCTGCAATATGTTAGAGAAAGAGAAGCCTTTGCTCGAGGGGTGTCAGAACTGCATCTCTAAGGGAAACAGTCCTGTCCTTTGAACCTTGTGGTCGACCTGGTGTTAAGCGGTCTATGCTTCTTCTCGATTGTTCCCCATGGGAGATCGATCGAACAGGAGTTTCGGGACGATATCGAGGGTCAAGGAAAAAGTTTGAGGTTTCTTAGACTTCGAGGAAGACCCCGAAGGCAAAGAATCTCTCTTGGACTTCTTGCGCTGGCACCCAAACCTCTCGCACCGAGAGGTAGACCACTCCTAGCATTCAAGGCAGGTGTTGCCCTGACCATGTCGGACACAACAAATATGGGTCCATATCAACAGAGGACATGAAAGTCCCACAAGAGCAGCCCTCAGGTTCTGGAAAAGTCTGCATGAGGACGGTCAAAGAGAAAACACAAACACTCTAAAAAGAAGCTTAAAAGGCAATTAAGTCAATAATGGCAAGTCAAAAGGGAGGTGAGCGGCAACATCTGTTCTCCACCGAGACACTAAAGTGGTTACTCAGCCCAGGTGTGTGAGTGAGGGGGGTAGCAGACTAACCCCCAACGCTAACTAGCGGGTGGATGGTTAACCCTCGCTAAAAGTCTCAACTTCGCTGAAAATATTTTCCCCTATAAATACTGTCGGTTTGTATTAGTGACGGAACAAATAAGCATGTAGTTACATCAGGGTTACCTTCCATGCTAATTACAGTACAGTAGTTGAAAATTCTTGTATTTTTGAGATACAGTATTGTCGTACCTCTTTTTTCTTTGAAATAAAAACTTTTTAGAAGTCAAATAATACTTAACACTTAAAAAAAAAATACTCTCTCCTTCATTGCCACTCAGGCAATGAAGGAGAGACAAATTGTACTTACAAAGGTTCATTGGTGAAATCTGGAATGCCAGGGGGCTCCATGTTGTGCAGATGACTATAAAGAACATCAAAACAGTAAAAGCACATCTCTGGGCTAGCTACTGGAGTAAGGCCATTTCGTAAAGTACCATTAGCTGTTGGGGCTGTGCCATTGTAACAGCAAACCTGAAAAAATAAACATATTTAATGGCAAATATCAGACACTAAATTTTTCAGCAACAAACATTCACATAGGCTCTCAGTTGATAGCATGACCTCTTGATTACTATGGACACTTTTAAGAATCAACACAAAGTAAAATATAACCATATTGTTGAACTTTGATATACTATAATGAGTAACTATTTGCTTTCCTCAAGATACAGAACAGAAAAGCCATAAAACATCAGACTTATTTTTCTTTAATATTTTCTCATATCAATATTCAATTAACGATTCTTCTATGGATTTGATAACTAGAGCCTCATACCTATATAAATACTGTATTCTGTAAAAAGATTTGTAATCTTATGTACAAACCCTGTTCTTTTATATGCCTTCAACTGACTGAAGAAATAAAAAGTAAAAATCTAAAATTCTACGAATGATGTTTTAAACAAACTGAAATAACCTGAGTTAACATGAGTGTTTGGCCCTATTAAGAAACCCATGGTCTCTGTAACCTTTGCAGATAATTCTCCTATAAAATAATTATCAATACGGGGACTGTGTATGAAGAACTTTCATGCAAAACAAAATTAAATTATTTGAAGTACAGTATTAACACTATTTGAAAGATGTCAATTTGTTTTTTCATTGATACAAATTATAATTTTACTAAAGGTTGAACACACACCCGAGCAGAAGATAACTGATGCTGTAATTAATATATGACTTGGAAAAGGGTGCGTAACAAAATTAATTAGCATGCTTTGAAAAATAAGGACTGTATCAGGGATGCCACGTGAGTTCTAATACACTTTTAAATAAAATATGTCTAAATTGAAGCACCTCCCTTAGCATAGGACGGAGACTGATGGAATTTCAGCTAGAAATACCCATATTATTAGGACCACAGTCTCTCCCTAATGGAAGTTAAAGTGAGGAAATGCAATGAAAAGTAGCAATAAAAATCTACTGGGTGTGGTTACTGACTATTCTAGTGCTGCTGGCTCACAAAATTAATTCTAGTATTTCAACTTTATGATCCACCAAAAAGTGGTTCATTAACCACCACAAAACTACCAAATACAGATGCTCTTAGCTTCTAATAACCTACCCAAATGAAAAGGCAGAAAAGACAACATCGATAATTTCTCCTAACTCTATTTGACAGTAAGAGGGTAAGTCTGTGCTTTTTGCTTTAAACATGTAAAGTCATGAAGAGAAACGCTAATACTTATATTATAAAAAAAAAAATGGTAAAAAAACTTTCAAGGATACAGGATAATAAACCAGAAAACAAAAATTTCCTTAAGGGACTGCTATAAGAATGTACTGAATTTGCAAAAAATATTAAATAATAGAACTAAAATAATCACTATTAATCCATTTACAAACTGAGAAACACACAACGAAAATCAAACAAATTATGTCAATGCTCATGCCAAATCAAAAGGAAGAAAAAAACAAAACAGATTCACAACAGAAAATGTAAACACCAAAATCCAGACAATAACAAGAATGTACCGACAGTGGAATACATATACTAAAAATATCTTTAGCAGAGACTAACAATAGTATTGAAAACCCAGCATCACAGAATTGCATCTCCAACTTTAGTTCTCATTCGACTGTCAAAATTTGAATTGACAGAAAAGGCTTTTGTAAAATGTGGATTTGTATTTGCATTTGGACACATCTGTTACTGATGGCTACTCTAACGTGAATATGTAAAATTTAACTCACAGAACGATTACGGGTAGATGCAGGATTCAAATGTCCATAAGGATAGCCATATTTCTGTCCCTTTCCAGTAGAGGAGTGAATACAATGCCTTAGAGACGAACGAAGAGGTTGTGGCTCATTCCCTGACTGGGTCTCCCTTGCCATCTGAACAAAGTATTAAAATGATGGGTAAACAATGGCATCACGAGAAAAACTCATAATATAGAATATTATTTCAAATCCTTTAAAATGCACTGGAGGGATTTCAAATCCTTTTATCATAGAAAAAAATACAAAATTCTGAAAAATTTTAATACGTTACATAACACACATACTGCTGTTCAACATAAAGTACAGTATTTTGTTGGAATAATTGAGATTACAAATTACAAATTAATTATTCAGCATGTGTTAAGCACTAGCTGACACAAGGAACGAGTATATATGCCAGCAACCATCCTCTATCTGTTACATTTAGGGGAATAGTTTGTAGGAGAAATACTGTATATTGGGAAATCTATTTAAATCATACTTGTAATAACTTCATGATTCAATGCTAATCATAGCTGATTAACCTCATGACTAAATTGCAGAAAAAAAAAAGAGAGAGAGAGAGAGAGAGAGAGCACAAAATGTGTCAACAAAAGAAGTGTACAGTATAGAATCATTAACAAGAAACCATATAATTTTAATCCTATATTACCTGCTCAGTAGTATCTCTCAAAGTAGAAATAACCATTGTGACATACTGTGTACAAGGAAGACTGCATTGGTTGCTAAAGGGAAATATGCCTACAGATGAGAGCATATCAGTTAATAGGCAACCAAACAGCCTAGTATACATAAAACTCGTTTAAATCACAACAAAGTGAACTTGTGGAACAGAGCCTTAAAACATTCTAGTGATACCTAAATACAGTACTCTGTAAACAACCACTCTAACATGACAAATTCGTAGATAATTTGTATTTTTCCTAACTATACAAACCTTAGCTATTTAATAGGGGGTATTACTTTCGGCGTAGCTGAAACGAAGAGCCATTAATTTTTAACGAGGGTTTGCTACCCGCACAGCTAGTTACCTGTGCTAGAGATCACTTTGCTTGGAGGTAGGACTTCAAGGGGGATAAGGCTGGCTGGCAAGTTTGGTTAAATAGCTAAGGTTTGTATAGTTAGGAAAAATACAAATTATCTACGAATTTGTCATTTGTTCCGTAACTGGAATACACATCACGCTATTTAATAGGGGTGACTCACCCATTATGAAGGGTGGACGTCCCAGCCAGTCCGGCTTTTGGCTTTGCCCAGGGCTCCTTATTTGAGTGTGTAAGCACTCAGGAAATAAGGAGTCCCAGCACCTTGCTAAAACCTTGCTACGCAAGGTCTGCGGCCTACACAACCTGTGTGTGAAGGTATGAAGAAGTGTGACTCGTCCTAAAAAGTTGTTCTGAAGTTCTTTAGGAAACTTGTAGACTAGAACTTTCCCAATACCACCTCGTCAGGGTATGGGGACGTAACAGTATTAATGTTAATACTAGGAACACAAGGGAGCATGGTTTACCTGCAGTGGTTTGAGGTCAGCTATGCAGAGAACCCAGGATGCTGCTTTCTCCAAGAGAGGGGATGATGAAGAAAAGAATAATAGCCAGTCAAACCTTTTCATTCATGCAGACTAAAACTAGGTAACAATGCCCTCAACCTTCTGCTACTTGTCCAATAAGGAGCTTGAGGTTTTAAACCAGCTGTTGTGCAGCCACCTCAGGACCGATAGAGAAAGTATCGAGTCTCCTGTGGGTCACGTCTTGCAGATAGTGGGATGTGAACATTGTTTGCCGTTTCCACATGTGCTCTGGGGCCATGTGACGGAGGAGGGTCTGGATTCAGTGCCAGGTCAATGACCCTGCGAATCCATGCAGAGGTGTTCTTGGTGACCCTCCTCTTAGTCCTTCCTGTGCTGACGAATAGTGCTGGCACACGAAGACGGGCTGCGGCTGTTCTTTTGAGGTACAGCCTCAAGCTCTTTACTGGGCATAGTAAGAGATGGTCTGGGTCATCTGTAACAGTATGGAGACTAGAAATCCGGAAGGAGTCGAATCTAGGATCTGCTACTCCGGGATTCTGAGTCTTAGCAATAAACTCAGGGACAAAGCTGAACGTTACCTCCCCCCATCCCCCTTGAATGGGCGATGTCATATGAGAGACCATGAAGTTCGCTGACTCACTTGGCCGAAGCCAAAGCTAACAGGAACACCGTCTTCCAGGTTAGGTGGCGATCTGATGCCTGGCGTAATGGTTCATAGGGAGGTCTCTTAAGAGACCTGCGAACTCGAACCCCGTTCCATGAGGGAGGTCTCACTTCCGACTGAGGGCAGGTAAGTTCATAACTCCGTACGAGTAGAGAAAGTTCTAGCGATGAAGAAAGGTCCATTCCTTTCAGCCTGAAGGCGAGGCTTAAGGCTGAGCGATAGCCTTTCACTGCCGAGACTGATGGGCGTATTTTTTCATGCAAATACACGAGGAACTCCGCTATTGCTGGAATAGTGGCATCGAGTGGAGAGATACCCCTTCCATGACACCAACCACAGAAGACTTTCCACTTTGCCTGGTAGACTGCTGCTGATGACTTTCGCAGGTGTCCAGACATCCTGATTGCAATTTGTTACGAAAATCCTCTCTCAGAGAGGAGATGCTGGATAGTCTCCAGGCGTGAAGTCGTAGTGAACCAACGGCTTTGTGGAAGATGTTGGCATGTGGTTGTTTGAGTAGATTGTGTTGTGGAGGGAGTTCTCTTAGTGGCTCCGTTAAGAGTTGCAGAAGATCCGGGTACCACTCTGCATGATGCCATAGCAGAGCTATGAGGGTCATTGAAAGATTGATTGATGTTCTGGTCTTGTTGAGTACCCTCCTCATCAGACAGAACGGGGAAAGACGTAAACGTCGATGTTGTCCCACCGTTGTCGGAAAGCATCCTGCCAGAGCCTTGGGGTCTGGGACTGTGGAACAGTACAGTGCTAGCCTGAAGTTCAGGGCCGTTGCGAAGAGGTCCACAGTCGGAGAACCCCACAAAGTCAGGACTTTGTTGGCTACTAGATGATCCAAAGACCATTCGGTACTCACTATCTGAGATGCTCTGCTCAGGTTGTCGCCGAGCACATTCCTCTTGCCTAGAATGAAGCGTGCCGATAGTGGTATTGAGTGGATTTCGGCCCATCTCAATATCTCTACTGCTAGATGGGATAGTTGCTGCAAAAATGTACCTTCTTGTTTGTTGATGTAGGCCACTACTGTGGTGTTGTCGCTCATCACCACCACAGTGACTTGCCAGATACTGTTGGAACGGTTGAAGGGCTATAAAGACGGCTTTCATCTCTAGGAGATTTATGTGGAGGTACTTCTCTGACTCTGACCAGAGGCCTGAGGTCATGTGGTGCAGCACGTCGGCCACCCACCCTTTTTTGAAGCGTCCGAAAACAGCATCAAATCTAGGGGGAGGACGAGAAGATCCACTCCTTTTCGTAGGTTCTCGTCTGCCACCCACCACTGGAGATCCGTCAGTTCCGCAGGTCCCATGGGGATCTGGATGTCCGGGGAGTCGTACGCATGTTTCCACCGGGACTTGAGTCGCCACTGGAGGGATCTCATCCTGAGGCGACCATTGGGAACTAGACGGGCCAGCGATGAAAGGTAACCGAGAAGTATCCACGATTAGGCTGGAAGTTCTTCTCGTCTGAGAAAAGGTCTTGCGACCTTCCTCAGCCTTGCTATCCTCTCGTCTGATGGGAAGGCTTTGTGGAGAGGGGTGTTTATAATCATGCCCAAGTATACCAGTCTTTGAGTGGGAAGCAGGGAAGACTTCTCGAGATTTACCATGATCCCCAGATCTTGGCAGTCTCAGAAGTTTGTCTCGGTGTTGAAGAAGGGTTGACACCGAGTCTGCTAGGATTAACCAGTCGTACAAATAACGGACGAGACGGATGCCAATCCTGTGCGCCCAAGATTATACTAGGGTGAACACTTTGGTGAAGACTTGTGGTGCTGTGGAAAGACCGAAGCACAGCACCTTGAACTGGTACATTCTGTTGTCTAGGCTGAATCTTAAGTAATTCCTTGAAGACGGATGGACTGCGATCTGGAAGTACGCGTCCTTTAGGTCCAGTGTGCACATGAAGTCTTGCGGTCTTACTGCTAGTCTGACCGAGTCTGCCGTCTCCATGCTGAACGGAGTTTGTTTGACAAACTTGTTCAGAGCTGAGAGGTCGATGACAGGTCTCCAGCCTCCAGACTCCTTCTTTACAAGAAAGAGTCGACTGAAGAAGCCTGGAGACCCGTCGAGGACCTCTTGGAGAGCGCCCTTCTTCAACAGGGTCTGGACTTCTGCCCGAAGGGCTTGCCCCCTTGCCGATCCCATGGCAAGGGAGCTCAATGACACTGGATTCGTCGTCAGGGGAGGTAGCGATGTTATGAACAGGACGCAATATCCTAGACTGATCACGGAGATTGTCCTGGAATCGGCCCCAAGTTGCTTCCACCTGTTTGAGCAACTTTGTAGGTATCTCCCACTGGTGGTTGTGCAGGGGGACTGCCCATCCTAGTGTTTGCATCCTCAGTTGCTCCCTCTAGGATTTTTGCCTCCCCTGGAGGACTTTTTGCCTTTCCTTTCTTTGACAGGAAAGGGCTTAAACACCAAAGTCTTCGCTGCTGTTGTCATCGTAGTGGTCTTGACTGGACAGGACTGCTGTGGTGCTGGAGGATTATAGGGCTTGGATGTTAAAGCCCTATGAAGGAGGGTGTCTTGATGAGACTTCCTCCACCTCTCAGCGGCATGTTCTACATCCTTAGGCTCGAACAGGACAGATCCCTCTAAGGAGGAATGCCTGAGCCTTTTGATCTCGGCGCTAGGGACCTTTTGATGGAATCTCTCAGCTACTGCATCCCGACATTTCAAAATAGTATTTGCCTACAAGTTCGAGACTTAGTGGGCCAGAAACTCGATCGAACCTGAGAGAAGGAGGGTTTCCATAGCTTTCCTGGTACGTTCCTTGGAGAAATCCTCAGAACGTATCAGGATACCTAAGGTCCCCAACCAGATATTCGTGGCTTGCATAGCACACTTCGCAACTTTCTCCTGATTGAGGATCTTGGCTGCCGAAAATGAGACCTGCCAGTTGGAGAGTTTCTCAAGAGGGACTCCCCTCGTTAGCTCTTCCAGTGAGTGGTGAAGTGGAAGAGCTAGACAAGGCTCCTCTAGGAACTCGAAGTACCTCCTCTGCTGTAAGCGAGGAGGAGGGAGGAGCTTGTTGGTGGAACCGGAACGGTTGGAGGAGGACATCTCAGAGAGCTGTTGTGAGATCTTGTCCCTGGTACTCTTTACCCCTTGAGACCAGGGCAGGGCTGCACTGGTCTTAGAGGGCTTCTGAGTACCAAAGATGCGGTCTAAGACCATGTCTTTGCCCTCTCAAGGAGGGATCTCTGGGTCAGAAAACCCGTTGAGAGGCCTCATTAGAGTCAGAACTTGCCAAAACGCATGTTCTGACTCTTGCTGGTCTCCTCCTGCTGTAGGACATGCAGCGAAATCTCCTATCCCCGAAGGCTCTTCTTGGGGAGAGTTGCGGACATAACCAGAGTGGCTAGTTGGCTCTATCCTAGTCCTAGTAGAGGACTTAAACAATGTTTTGGAGTCTTTAGATTCCTTCCTGGAAAGGATATGACTCCAACATTGACGAGGGTGGCATTTTCCTTCCAATCCCCAACTGAGTGGACCCCTCGGCGCGAAGAGAGGTTTCCTCCATTGGTGCGGTGGGGTAAAGTCTCTCCTTGCGTGATTCCCTTGGAGACGGGAAATCTTCGTCTGAAAGGGAAGGAGAGCCAGTTTGAGGAATAGAAGGAACCTGCCTCGAAGGTTTGCGTAAAGTCAGTTTCGCCCTTGGGAAAGTGACCGCGCCTGGAACTCCTCTTTTTCTCTTCAAAGGGGTAGAAGATGCCATGGTTCTGTGTCCTAATTCAGAGAAGACAGGATTGAAAGCCTGAGCTACGGCTCTGATCAGGGCACCGTACCAGGGCTATTGACTGACGGACGCGCTGTCAGACATACCCTTTGAAGGGATAGGGATTGAAGGATCCCTGGGAGGAGTCACTATCATTAGTGGGTTTTACCTGTGGTAGCTTTGGGATCCTGGACCCCTCTGGAAGTTTCCCTTCTCCCACAATGTGCGGTGGCATGCGCTTGCGGGGAGGGGAATGAGGCGATGGCGACCTTGCCGTACGTTGTTCATTGGGGGTGTATAGTCTCCCACGCGGGAGGATATTGATGCTCACGCGAGGGAGAATATCGGGGCTCGCACGCAGGAGAGTATTCGGGCGCGCAGGATTATCACGGAGAGCGCGCGGGAGAGTGTTCGCGCACGTCTGTGCCGGCCGTAGGGCACGCGCGCAGGTTTTACCTGGCGCGTAGGACGGTACGCAGCATGGCGCGCAGAAAGTGAGATGTTGGGCGCGTATGTGCACGTGCAAGAGAATGTTGGCGGGCGGGAGAGCGCCATTGCGCAGGAGATTGATGGCGCGCAGGTGAGTGTTGGCGCGGGTGCGTAGGAGACTGTTGGCGCGTGGGCGTGCAGGCAAGACCTGGCGCGCAGGAGATCGTGGGCGCATATGCGCATGAGGGCGCACATAGCACGTGATGGAGCTATGCTCCTGTTGGAGCGTATGCGCATGTTGGCGCGTACGCTCTTGATGCCGTGCTAGGGTTAGGATGAATGTCCGCGCGTAGTGATGGGGCCTGACGAGCTACTAAAGAGCGCTTGTCAGGTCTCGTGGGCGTGTAGCGCGTAAGTTTTTGGCGCGCAATAGCACGCTTGGGTGGAGCCTTGTTAGGCCCATGGAGGAACGGCGACGGCAGGTCGGCAGGTCTGTCGGGTGGAAGGTCGACGTGTCCTTAAAAAGGACGACCTTCCAACGAAGGAGATCGCGAACGATCAGTAGAGAGGTCCAGGACCAATGCAGGAGCAGTGACGGATGATTGGTCTAGAGGCTCCTCTGCAGGGGACTGCATCGAAGATGTTGAACCTAAGAGGTACCTCCTCACCGCAGGTGAAGGGAGGGCTCTATGGCGAAGAGGAAGGCGAGCCTTCCGACGAATGCGCCCTCTGGGGGCCGTTGGATCAGCAAGCTGACCTTCTGCAATCCTCCGAAGAGGAGTCTCTGTAAGTGAACTCCCCCGAGGGAGGGGAAACTCTAGCAGGAGAGCCTGACGATGGACTTGGTTTCCCCCTCGTAGGTTGAACAGGAACGGGAGAAACTAAACCATCAGCTACCGTAGGGTTTGGAGTGGAAGAGATGGGTGAAACCGCATTGAATACCTCTGACACGACAACGTCGACAAGAGACAGAGGATCAACCTCTGACATTGACGACGATTGCTTGACAGCAGCACCCAATCGGATGTAGTTAAGCAAAACCTCCTTGGAGGGCGAACCCGTAAGCCCCAAGGAGGACCAAAGCTGAAAAAGGGAGGTTAGTGACATATCCTTCGCCGGGGGGAAGAGGTGGAGCTGCTTCGCTAGGGGAAGCAACGTCATCTCTCGAGACTCGAGGTTGGTTAACAGTCTACGTTACCACTCGACGGTCTCTCAAAAGAGACCGACCGAGTGGGAGCTTCGGAGGAGGTTTGGGCAACGGTAGAAGAGGCCTTGGGTTTTTCTCCTTTCGAAGCAACCTTCAAAGGAGTAATATCCTGTTTGTACTTCTTCCTTCGTCGTCGCGAAAACCTCTCCCACTGAGAGACAGACCACTCCCTAGGGAGACAGACCACTCCCTAGGGAGACAGACCACTCCCTACACTTGTTGGTACTATCACATCATTGGCCCCCACAAGAAGGATAAAGGAGGATCAGTCTCGACCGCCGACATGAATGTTCCACAGGGGCGGTCGAGAAACCCAGGGCAGGTGCACATGATCGCAGAGGCCAACTTCACATATACAGAAACTAGAAAAAGACAAGAACAAAAGCAATTAAATGGCTCCCAATATGACAGCAAGGATGAGAGCGGACACGTCCGACCACCATCCGAGCCGAGAGCAAAGTGAGCTCAAGCACAGGTGTGTGAGGGGGGGGGGTAGCAAGTTACCCTCCCCTACCCCCGCTAACTAGCGGTGTGGGTAGTAAACCCTCGTTAAAAATTAATGGCTCGTCATTTCAGCTACGCCGAAAGTAATACCCCCCTATCAAATAGCGTGGTTTGTATTCCAGTTACGGAACAAATATGAAGTGGAGGTCTTGGAAACCAGAAAAGTAACACACGGGCTGCCTAAGCAAGAGCCTGTGGTCCCCCTTTTTTTATAAGGTAAGGACAATCTACTCCATCAATCCATCCATCCAGGAAAATAACCCAAAGAGATGATGATACTGTATTCCTAGTCATCTTTACATAACTCCAAACATCCAGAAGCAAAACAACCAAGTTTCAGCCAATTTCTTCTTCACACACATTTTCAGATGATTCAATTGATAACAAAAGGATGCTATCATCATATATCGATCATCTTATCAACAGCTGGGAGTTAAAAGCAAAAGAAAAAGGCTATATGGTCATGAACTGTCTGACTTACTGAGTTAATGCACAGCTCTCATAAAACAAAGCAAAGGTAACCAAAAATAATCTGTGATGTTAAATCCCTACTAAGGTTCCCATGATCTCTAAAAGAGAACCGTAAACTTGAGCAATGCTAATACTAAGGGCTAAAGCCAATAAGTGTTGTATCTAGACGGGTGGAAAAGGCGACTCTTATCCAAACAGTTTTATGTCATCTACAGGAAGTTTGAGAATGTCAACAATGTGAAAGAAGGGCACAATTTGAAAACTAAATACAGTGTTCTTTCTGGAAACACTTCATAAAAGGTATTTCATCTACTCAATAACATCACCCTTATAACTTTACAATAAGCTTTCAATGATTTCTACCAGTGCTATTTCAATCATAGCTTTGCTAAGCTGATAAACTACAGCCATCCTATCTTTTTCTGCTAAAATCCTCATTAATTTTTTATGATAGTAATTAATAGTATCTTGGTGTTTAGCTCCATTGTGTAATAACTAACAGATATTTTCTTATTTACATCACAGCAAGAATTCTATCCAGAGAACACATTCAATTAAAGCAAAAAAAAAAGTTAAAAAAAGTCTATCTGAAAAAAGATAGGCAAAATTGAATAATACAGTAATGATAAAGAGAGTATAGCACTAAAATGTAACAATTAATATAAGAATCAGATAAAATTCAAAGTTGAAATTACAGCAGTGGTACAGAACATACTGTACAAGAAAGTTTTTTGACTGAAAAAGTCACATTTCTGAAATGATATGAGATTATTATTGAGAACAAGGAAATCATGGTTCATGTGGACATGACATTATAAATTTGTATCCAAATCTGCTTGTAATAAAAAGTAAACAAATGTCAGTCAGTACATCACAAGAAAATACTTTTGTGCACTTCAAAGGACAGCAGCTAAACATCAATCCTAATTTAATGGTAAGCATAAAGTAGCTTCCAAGGATACTTTGTAATCTAACGACTACTGTACCTTAAAAATTCTCTGTCTCTAGTAGAATTCTAGGGTACTTTGTAATCTAATACCTACTGTACACTAAAAAAAATCTTGCTCTCTCTCTCTCCCTTATTAATTACCACTGTAATTTGCTCATCCCAGGGAGTTAGTAAACCCTACAGGTAAGCAACTCCTGCCCTTCATCCATCTAAAGATGGGTAGGGTGTGATGACTGTGCCCAAGGAGCTCACTTCCAACCCTTCCTCCTCAGATGGCACAACCTGAATCCTCCACCCAAACAGAGACAGGAACGAACGGGAGATTGAGGAGGAAGTGTTGCATAGTATATACAACTGACGTTGATGTGACGATAAGAAAATAAAGCAGTTTACAAATTTTGGATCTGATAGAATATATGGCTACTCAGAGCAGGGTCTTGTAAGAAAAAAAAAAAACTTTTTAACATTTTTTTTTCTTTTTAACTTTTAACAACTTTATTTCATTCAGGCTTTTTATTCAGGGCTATTATCATCACTACTGCTGTCTGAGTGGCTTAGTTCACTTGAAAATGACTCAAACATGTTTCCAAAAGGATTATGGATAAGGGTGGTACCACACATCATCCTCTCCCTCCTCTCAGAGCATTAGGGCTTTACGAATCTTGTGTGATCATCCAATTCTGGCTCACAATAAAGACAGCGCTGCCAGCCGTATGAGAAATATCATGTCAGAAGGGAGGGGGTTAGGGTGCAATGGCTGGAAGGGGTACAGAGGTTTTGGACATGGGAGCGATATTTTTAAAATGTGCCGACAATAGTGACATCTGCCCGTTTGACATTGGAACACGATTCTAAAATACATCACTTATTTTGAACAAAAAGAAAATTTATCCAATGATGCATCAGAAAAATAGTCTGAATCCACTCCTGATTTACTGATAAGGTTGGTTTAAACAACCAAATTGTTAAACCAGGTGAAAATATGCATTACTGTATTCCAAAATTAAAGTAGCCAAAGATAAGAGTTTGTGATTTTAATTTTGGAGTGTGTTGCAAATCATATTCTACTTTTTTAGTGGAATTTAATACACCAATTTTTTTTAGAATTTCTAATACTTTACTACAAAAATCATAACTACCACAGCTTTAATAGTACTGTATTCCTTAACCATTCAAACCTAGTAATCCTAGCATATCTCTATGAGCATTCCGATGTCTCTATAAGAAACACTTATCAAAACAGATTATACTTGCACCATACAGATTTGCATTTACAAGCCTTATACAGTATACAATAACAATACTAGTATTCACAAATCTTTTACATTAAACTTTAATTGGGGATTTTTTCTTATTATTAATCAACATAACTGTATTCATAAACAAAAATTAGAAGAAAATCAAATTGTACTTGAATATTTCAATTAAATTACAATTCTCTGAAAGTGATTTGCATTTTTCCTAGAATACATACCCTTGTCATTTATGTAAAAGCTCTTTCAGTTTAAGTTGGCACGATTGTATATTTTCACAAGATATCAAACTATAGCAGATGTAGAAGAAGAGGGATAACTCCCTCATCAGAACCCTTGCCTACTACCTCATTATGGTCATCATTAAATGAGGATGTGTTCCTGAGCTTAATTGGTGGCTATCTTTGAAGCTCTCTCAGCCCATGGCTAAGTAATGCAGTCTACATATTCTTATGTGAAATAATTCTATTTTGTCCCCTTTCTGTTTATTGGTATCAAATTAAAATAATTATCGAATCCTGATTCCTTCCCTAACCTGCAACTACTGTATTTTGATGAATTCACTGCTATTTCAGGATACAAAATGACTACTTGAGGATACAATTCACTACTATTTCAGGATACAAAATGACTACTTGAGGATACTGCTCCTTACTCTGGGCAGCGTCAAGCATCCTCCTTTCAATCTCTCTTAATCCAAAAACAGGATTGTAAAGAGATATAAGTTCCTGGTGTTGTTGAGGAGAGGGAAAGAGACAAGAGGTCAAACTCAAGTAAGAAAGCGTAGATGCTCTCCTTCATTATTAACACTGACCTCGGTCTCTTTTCCTTCCCTGGATAGTTGGAGTACATGAAGATGAGAAACGCAGCCCTACAAAAGGGGGCAAAAATGGCTAAACATTATTGTGTAGGACTTGGTCTTTTGAGACTGCTCGGCTGAGCACTGTTGTTTTTGCCCACATACTAGTAAGTAATGCATTACACAATCACCACCATGAGTGGTCATCTGCACAACCTTGTCACAAGAATTGGAATAGCCTCATGGCACTTCTTAGGCAGTGTTTTACCTACCTACACTATGCAAGGACTGGAGTGATTTGAAAATTCATCACCACTTTTCCTTGGAAGAATTGGGACGGTTGTAAGGAGTATTTTTTCTGCCAGTTGACCAAGAGTTTATGATCTTTTCTGATCTCTTATTTATGAAAGACTCAAGCACTGCTCATTCTCCTTTTCAAGACAGAGTTGGCAAAGGGTACACATTCTCCAGAGAGCAGTCTAGTCAATGATAGTCGCCCAAACATTGTGTTCTGTTGTACTGGCTTGACAGTAATAGGTAACAACTGTCATTAAGATCAACAGCTTTCAGGTGTGCATCATTGTTTACACAAGTGCTTTTGTTACCATGACTGGTCATCTGTTTAATCAATGCTGAATTCCAGTACAATGCTTGTAAAGGGTGATGACTGCAAACTGTCACACCAGGTGTTGGATATATGCTAGCCAGTCAAAAATAGCTACTGGTGTTGCTGTTCCAGAGGCTAAGATTTCTAACTGTTGACAAAAAAATGAGAGAGAGAGAGAGAGAGAGAGAGAGAGAGAGAGAGAGAGAGAGAGAGAGAGAGAGAGAGCGTGTGTGTGTGTGTGTGTTTTTAGTCAAACTGAATTTTGAAAACAGCTTGTCTACCTAAAATTCTGTTACTGCTCAGTATTTGACAGAGGGTTCTTTATAGATGGTAGCAAATAAGGGAAAGCTCTTATATACAAGTTCTTAGACATTGCAGAAAGCATTTTGTAATTTCTAAAGCATACATCAGCAGTACAAATTTTGAGCTCATCAATCCCTAAATGTATTGCACATATTTGTAGCAGGTTTCACTCTCGGTACAATTTTTCAATGTTAAATTCAAAATAGATTTTTGTTACTGGATGCAGTTTCCTCATTTACTGTATATTTCTATACACTGTATAATCAAATTGACACTTTCAAGAATATGATGTGCTTGGTCTTTAAAAGAACTGGTAACATACAGGACACTTTTAGCTGTAAAGCTAGGTCAAAACTTAATCAGCTCAGGCTAATACTTTACTATTATAAATAACAAGATTCTTGTTGGACATAAATGCACGTGTTCTTTTTTCACATTGCTTTGCAGAATTAGATGTACAGTACAATACACTACTGTACAGTACTGTACTAAGTTTGTAAAATGCATGCTGCACGTGAAAGTTAACAACAAAATTAGAGTTTGTATGTTTCCCTTTCATATAAACTTTCTAGGAAACCTATCTAGTCTATAAACAGCCTTCCATTTATATGTCCTCCATGGCTGCCTCTTTGTATACAGTAATTTTTAATCATCAAACTACAAAGAAATCCTGATCTCATCACTCACATGTCAATCATTTCACTACAGTATACAGTGAACCCTCGCTACTTCGCGGTTCGACCATCGCGGATTCACCACTTCGCGGATTTTTTCCATAACCCATATATATACAGTAACATATATATATATATATATATATGTATGCATGTATTTATGTATATATGTATGTATGTATATATGTAGGTATGTATATGTGTATACATATAAATATATATATATATATATATACACACACATATATATATATATATATATACAGTATATATATATATATATATATACAGTATATATACATATATATATATATATATATACTGTATATATATATATATATATATATACAGTATATATATATATATATATATACATATATATAATATATATATATATATATATATATCTAAAGTAGGAAGATGTGATGTAGTTCTAAGGAAATAGTATGGGAAATATGTCTGGGTAATAAGCAAAGCTCTACCTCCAGTTTGTTTCTTCATTATGATCAGATATAAATGTAAACAAAACATTGGTTGCCATTTTTTAACGTGCTTTTTAGCGTGTTTAAGAAACGCATGATATAAAATTGCCTTTAATATTTGTGCCTGTTTTAGTTTAGGGTACTGTAGTACATGCATTAAGTGTTCTGTACATTAAAGGGTAGTTTGTTAACAGTACTATGTACAAGGGAAGGTTTTAAAAGTCTGAATATACATGTTGAATAAATAGGTAAATATGGTGTCACTACTTCGCGGATTTTCACCTATCGCGGCCGCGTCTGGAACCTATCTACCGCGATAAACGAGGGTTCACTGTACTGTATTTACAATTTACGCTCCTAAATGTATTTATAAACCAATTATTCGTGATAATTTTTCATTGAAATCTAAAAATTACCATATTTACAGTAGCTTGATGCTTTGTAAACAAGTGCTAATTTTGGTGTTCCCAGGGACTGCAGAGCATTCAATAGAGCTTGATACAAAAGGTACAGTACTTTCATAAGACTTTGCCGTGACCAAAATACTCTTTGAAGAAGCAAAGACATAAGAGAAGACAAATGGTATAAATGATCACTTGAGAAGCAAATGCAATTCAAATTATTCAAATACACAACCAATTACACTGGAAAAGCATCAGGAAGGAGCATATGATGCATCAATTTACAATATCAAACATATGGATACCAAAGGGTCTGTGATATGACGAAATGATATGCACCAACATTTGTCACCATGTGGACACCAGGGGTTCTGTGATATGATGAAAGGTTATGTACAAACAACAGGCAATCAAAACCTTTCTAAATTGATGAAATCATCCACCACAAATCTAGACTGTGACAATGTGATATGAAAACTTAGAAAACAAATTCCATTGATATACTGTATACTATAGGCATTACAGCACAAAAATCTTAACCTGATGAAAAAAGTTTCTTACACAAACATTTCAAATACCTTACTTCAGATTTATTCTTGATTTTTCCTTATGACTATACTATGCCAAACTCTGAGGTATAACATAACAGAAATAAACTTTAATTAACATACTAAAACTCATAGGCAAAAACAATTAAGAAACTAATCACATTTCAACAACTGAATTTGAGTAACGAAAGCTTCCCTTTTACTATAACAAAAAAAAAAAATTCACAAACCAGTAATACATAATCTTTTAAATTTGTTATCATGACCCTAACTATTATGAAAAAAATCGATCACTTTAATACTTACCCTCAAGTTCAATGCATTATTCTATGTGAAGTGCAAGCTTACCGCGTCGTGAGAGAAAATTTTATTAATTTTTATTAAGATGGTCAAGTTTGCATGCGCAGTAAACAGCCTTTTCTATACAAAAAGATTCATGGAAGTGATCAAAATTTAATGACTTCTCCCAAATGTATGACATCATCAACCTTGAACCCCGTGGCACCACCAGGAAAAGCCTTTTTCTTGTAATTAAATGACAAAAAGACCACTGGCACTATCCATTCTTTTCCTTGATTTTACATCTTTTATTGGTGAATCTGTCATAACTTTTATTTTCTGCATAAATGTCTCAAACAAAATCTAGAGTATATTCTTTAGGTTAATATCTACACTCGGCACACATGCTTCTGTTGCCAAAGTTTCTACATATTGATGAATATATAGAAATGTTATAACATGTACAAGTACATCTACCATATGATGTACAGTATTATCAAACAGGATAAGAAACCCAAGATAGTGAGACATCCTATATAGATACTTGTTACATTTTTATACAGTAATTCCATAATGCATTAGTAAAAAATTAACAAACCATCTCCAGTTGAGAGAGAGAGAGAGAGAGAGAGAGAGAGAGAGAGAGAGAGAGAGAGAGAGAGAGAGAGAGAGAGAGAGATTTTTCTGAAATGAGTTAGAGAAGCTTTTGTTTATACCCTCAAAAATGTATTTATAATACAAGATACAATACTGTATATTCATCCTATCTGGGTAGTAGTAAACTCAAAATACTTACAAAGAGCACTACTGTGTCTATTTTGACTCAACAACTCTAAAGTATAAAAGAATTGCTAAATATATCAAAACATCATAAAACTAAAAAATCCTTGGACCATATTGTACTGTATACATATACAGATAAGAGAGGATGGACTAGTAAACGTAATCTCTACTAAGGACTGTGGGTTCATTATAACTTATAAATGTATTATAAGCATTATACATACTGCACAGTACTTGGTTGAAGTACAAACTTATAGGGATAATTTTCCGTGAAATGCTAGAGAAATTAGAAAATATGAAAATGAGGAATTTATCAAAACGCTTCCCATATTAGCATTTCTGAACTTTTATGTTTTTCTTAAACCATGAACAAATATTCAAATACTGTACAGTACACTACTGCCAATTTTATCTGTCACTGTAAATCATATACTGTAATTTAGTAGACATAGATTTCTAAGTCAAATCAATATTTCTCATACGTAATTTGAAATAAGTGATTTCCTCTGGTAGTTTGATATGAAATTGGAGCACTTCAGTGTTCTTAACTTTCCCTCCTTTCAATAATGCTAAGCTCCGATGAATGGGGAACTAGTACCACCACATGACTTTCAAATCTTGGGTTAGTTTCTGTCCTCTCTTTATTTACTTCTATTTATTATCCCCTGTTATCAATTACTTGTGAATGCTTTCCATTTTGTTTATTGTTATTGTAAGTATACGCTACTGCAATTATATTTCTTACACTGTACAGCATATTCACTACCATGGAAATAGTGTGTTAATTTTCATAATTTTTTTTTTCACTTTTGGGCATTCTATTCTGTTGAAAATTGCTGTGAAATTTAATGGCTGCCCAACATGTTTCATAAGTATTTATACTGTGCTCATCTTGAGAAATGATAACAGTTACTCATAATTAAAAATTAAATGCAAAGTGCTCTTCAATTTTCTTTTTTTTCAGTAGTTTTTTTCATCACTTAATAATAATTAGTAAAAAACATCTAAATTTTATCTTATGGATACCGAACACTAAATCATATTCTCAAAAAGACATTAGGCTTCAGTAAATCAGAATGCAATAAAAATATTGAGTGATGGCGGAGGCTTCATTTTACAGTATTACTGGATAATCATCTTCATCATTTTTAGTAATAAGTACTTTTACATGGGGCACCCTAAAAGAGGAATTAACTTTGTAGAAAAAAAACTTTCCATAACAGAATCAATATCATAAAAATGAGAAAAGATTGAAGAGAAGATAAGCATGGTAGAGAAAATATAAAGTAAGAAACAGGTAAAAATAATTAATACATGTACTTAAGCCTATTCATTTAAAAGTTAAGAACATCCATATTGCATGTGTTACTGTAATATTCAAAAGGCTCAAAACGATCATCAGCTAATTTGCAAAACAGGCTTTCGCAAAACAGAAGGCCCTACATGAAAGAGAGAGATAAGAACATAGCAGATACATGCAGCATGTACACTACAGTACATGAATAGCAATTCAAGTAAAACAAACTAAAGCAATTATGTATGGCACTTTATCGTACAGTATTAAAGAGGTTGTGAAATTACAAATCATATCAGAACAAATAATACTGCAAGAAAGACTATTCCATAATTCAAAGGTTAAATGAATGAAAAAGTTATAGTAATAGGTTGTGTAGCAGCTCAACAAGATATAGCTGCAGACACTAGTTCTTTGGATGCAAGCATTAGGGGTGCTAATAGAAGCTCCTAATGAAATGTCGCTATGTTAGATAATAAAACAGGATAGCTTATAGCAATGGTCTAAATTATATAAATAGCATTGTAAGGAGAAAGGTAATTACTAATTTAAGCATTTTTTTTCAAACAATAAATTAAGGATGCTGTTGACATAAAGACAAAACAGTTCCCTTAATAGCAGGAAAAATATCTCTACAGGATATAAGAAATCTCAAAAAGAATTAATTTTGGATAATGACAAATGATACCGGTATATGTTTTGAGTTGAGTTGAAAATAACACTAAGAACTACTGAAAGAATCCAAATCATTATGATCAGTGCTACACTGTGTGGAGGATAGTTCCTGTGTACTGAACAATGTAACATGATGATGCCTCAACAAAATAGGAATGCTGATACACTGCAAGAATGGCAGCAGAAGATAAAATCAGGAATATACACTAAAAGAGACAATGACAGTTTATTGCATATGTAAAGGTTTTGCAATCTGACTAACAAGAATACATTCTGACAAGGATCTAAATTTTACTTTTCTGTAATCACTATTGTAGGAGATGAAAGGCAAAAATAACACTGAAGAATTGATTCTATAAAATATATTTTGCAGCATTAAATTTTTTTAAAGAAATGCAAAATCCAAGGTTTGAAGCTGAAGATAATGCCATGTACAGTAGTGTCAAGTACAGTACAATATATAGAATTATTAGATACTATACTGTACAATGTTACCTACATAATTAACAATGATTCAGGCTCATAGAAAAGGATGAGAGACTAATAGACTTGGGTATGCTATTTAACACAAAATGCATTTAGCCACCCAACCACAATTTTTGATTTAAGCACAATCTTTTGAAGATTTTCTTTCACCTAAAATAGGAAAACATATGTGAATTATAACTTTGTGTATATCTACTCAATGAAAACTAAATTAGAAAAATATTACAATACTACCATTGCTTAGTAACTAAACTTACAGTATTAGCAACAAATTATGTAAATACAGTAACACAGATACTGTGCAAGAAAGGTGGATGGCTCAACATTATAATTATTGTTCTTTAATGACTTCATAAGCACTTTCAAATACCTGTCAAGTTTATGGAATGCACAAGAGTTCAGAGTGCACCATTAGTTATCAAGCCTAGAATGAGGGGTAATTTTCAATTATTCAAGACCTGAAGACCCTAGAAACAAAAATACTTCAGAGGACTTCAGAATCAGCATTCATATTCAATGGATTGCATCCATAAATGCACAGCTAACAATAATAAAATTATATTTTGTTACTTTCACGCCCAGGACCTTTCAAAATTCTCCAACACAAAATAAAATAACTGAAAAGCAAAATGCATTGTCATCAAACAAATTGAAATTCTTGTTTAATGAGTACCACACCTTGAAAACAAGCCAAGTACTTCATCACAGAAACTCTGTTTAACCACTCCTCAAAACGCATGGTAAAACGCCTCGTATACCCGTAACTGGAATCTAATGTTAAGATACCCTAGCCTAACCTATAAAAGGAGCCGCGGTAGGCCGCTTATGTAATGATGTGTTCCTTATTCAAAGATAACATCCATTATTTATTCATTTCAATCAAAGGTAACAAACTACAAGGTAATTTACTTTCTGGTTTGCAAAAAATACCCTATTTACACATGGTTTTGAAAGGGAAACCTCAAACGCAGACCATAAAATCTTGACATTCTCTGTAGTCTTTAAGAACTACAAAAACAGTAAAAATAACTAAATATATACTATCCAGTCAAAAGAGAAGCCCATTTTGCAATAAAAATACAGCAGAGGGTTATCTGAAGATACGGAAACATTTGTTATACTGTATGTTCATACAATTTTGTATTTCAATACTACATACTGCACTAACATACCCTAATAAAAATGTCTATAATGATAGTTAGGCAGTTGATCAACAACCCACACATGGATTCACCTTTTCCTTCTGTCACTGAATAATCGAAACTCGATCTGTCACTGTTATGGAGGTAGATGGGGCATCAATCAATCTATTCCTGGAAACTACTTCCAGTCATCTCTTCACAAAGACACATTCCTATAAAGAATAAAACAGCCAATCTTATGTTATTGCTAGCTACACCAGTAAAACAGTACGAGTATCTCTACCCCAATGTAACACAAAAAAACTTACAAGGGAATTCATTTGGCGTAAAATTATGATAGCAAAACGATACTAGAATACAACTAAGCAACCTAGACGATAGGACAACTTAAGAAAAAAAAAAAAACCTATTCAGACATATCCAAGAAATTAGAACCTACCCTGACAACTAACAGCCTTGCATAAATGAAAAAAGGAAAAATAATATCCACAACTTCTGAAAGAAAGAAAATACTAACATTCACTATGAAAGTTAAAAGAACTCCGACAACCTATCCCCCACCACCTGTCCTAACCTTTGAATGGTTATTAACCTAATAGCACTATTCTAAGAACGGTGAAACTGAGGACCAAACTACTGTACTTGGCTAAAAATATGTACATGAATTTTATATGAATTACTGATCTATTATTGTGTGGGTTGTTGCACATGCCCTCTATGAATAAATGGCTTATAATAATAAAGCCATATTAAACTAGCCTATAATATGCTATCCAATCATATCTGGAATGTCTTTAGCACTGGTGCTTCCCAGTTTACGAAACTTCACTTAGGTTGTGAACTACAACAGGCAACTTCAATGTAGTTATATAATGATAATTATTATAAAAATCTAACCTGAATTATAAAGAATGTTAGGTTAGGTTGCAACGTTGAGGCTTTCCCTTTAACATACGCTAAGCTGGCTAAAAGGTTTCTCTATCTCAAAGTTCAGTCAAGAAACAAGGTTTTAAAGACCGCACTGGACTGACTTACAAAACCCGTTGGATTGGGTTAGCCTAGACTAACAGGAAAAGCTAACTTGTGAACCTGCAGTTTCAAAATGGCTGCTGTACTATAGGTCTTGGGCTTGTCAGTAACAAAGACCATTGTTCAGCCCTTTGATAAAGTACCTACTTGCAGCTCAACCTTCAAATAAACTGCTGTCAGTCAGCAGTGGATAGGCCTTGGATAATTTGGACCTCCATTCAAGAGGTCAGTCTTGGTCTAGACCACATTATTTTTCAAACATCAATGATAAATGTATTGCCTAAGGCTCATTTTGAAATAGCAGGAGAAGGTTGAAATGTTTATTTACATAAACAGCAGGTTGACCACGTAACCTAAATGAAAATAAAAACAGGCCAGTTTTGTTACTCCCGCGTATCTTAATCAAAGACCACTGATAAAAATAGCCTGGGAGTACCAACAGGCTAACAATAGTCTAAAAATTCCAAGAATTCCCCATTGTCCTTGAGCTACGGTAAGGAACTCTTCTTGGTGTCGACATTCGACAGTCTGGTTTTCAATTGACCCACTTTGATTAAGCCTAACGCAAGTTTGAAAACCACCCCTCTCCATTAACACTCCTCCTTACCTATCAGCATGCTTTAATGCACCAAGAAGGACAGGCAATCAGTCCTTCTAAAACACAAACATTGCCATACGATAAACCATAAGGCTAAATAAATTGTGTCCTACCTGTGGACCGCCGTTTAATTTAGGCTTCTTGGTGCCACAGCATCCAGAGGACATGGTGGTGGTAGACGGACTGGGCGGTTGCTGCTGAATGGGTGATGAAGGGATGGCTAACAACGGGTGAACGATGAATTTTGAGGGATAATAGATGAAGCAGATCTTTTAAGAGCTTTCCTTCCTCTCTTCTCCCTCTCTCCCTCTCAACACACACCAAGATTCACTCACACAGCTGATTCTCAGTTGCGTTCTCATAAACCAACATAAATAAAGGTATTTGCTCCTTTATGTGCTCATGTAAGCTCATTGAAATTCTTTGGAGCATACTAGTAAAGATATAAATATTTAAAACTTTAATTGGTGCATCAAGTTTCTCTTTAAATTTTGTCAGAAAGAAGGAAGAATAATTTAAAGGGATATTTAATAGAACACGCCGCCTTTGTTTCTGCCACCTTTCATTTTCATATGAAAATAGGTCAAGGGGATCCTATGGCTACTTCCGTAAGAAGAATAAACTAACATAAACTAAATCATAATGTATGGATTCTTCATTTGTCTCAGATTAATAGAAATACCATAAATTATTCGTGAAACAACAATAATAGAAAACTGCCACTGCAGTGTAAACAGTTTTCTCTAACAATGTATAATTCAAGTTTTCTTTGAGTAAGCTACTATGGCTAACTTTAGCTATGAGAATTTTATATCTCATTTGCGGTATTGTTGTAGTGTATTACAGGGCAATGTAACCTAGGAAAAAAACTACTTTTTTTTATAAAAAAAAAAAAACACGCTGAAGCTTGACAATTATCTTCTTTTTTCATCCCCCCCCCCCTTTTTAAATGAACCTTGAAAGAACTTATTAAAGTTTAGAATGTCAGTAAAGTTGGTTATAAAAAGTCGAATTCTATACAGAAGTCATAATTTACTATAAATAAAGAAATGTCTCAAAATTCTTCACAAGAAAGTAAACGAACGTCAAAGAACGTTACTAAGAATAGGATAAATTATTCCATTAAAATGTGAGAAAATTCCCTTATCATGATTAATATGAAATAAATCTGCCTTCGAGGAATGCCACACTTGTTTTGATATAGCACGATTGGTTTTAATTTTTAACAGAGTTAGCAAAGTGTCTACAAAAATTAATCAGTATGAATTTTATAATTGGCAACGGAAATAATTTTGTAGAACATGTGAAGATGGTTTGATTTGAACCATATATATCATACATTTGAATGTTTTTGTTACACTATTGTATATATGATAAATAGTAATTAGATTATGGTAATTTCTGGGTAATTTCCTAAATTCTGAATGTAAGTATTAGTTGGTGTAACACATTTCTAATCATTTCATAGTTAAAATCCTGACAAAGTATAGGTGATTTTATTGGTAAAAATCATTCATATAAACACTTTGGATTGTCTGTTTCATTATTCTTAAAATGTTTGTGTTCTACCACCAAAATATAATTAACTTAAAGATAATTACCTTTATTCAAACCTAAATAGTGGTGTTAGCGTCTGGTCAGATAAAGATTAAGCAAGCTTCATAGTAACTACAGTGCTAATCTTTCGTGGCCGCTGAGGCGATTTCTGACCCACTATATAGCGTACTCGTGTCAAAATAATTCAACCATTTTAAGGTAAAATGAACACTGTAGTTAGACACGAACCATCTAAACCGAGTGAAACTGATAAAGCGTAGCTGCTTTAGGACAGATGTCGTTCCTTTTGACTAATCTCACAGGATTAACAGTAGGATAAATCATCCCCCCACCCCGCTCTCTCTCTCTCTCTCTCTCTCTCTCTCTCTCTCTCTCTCTCTCTCTCTCTCTCTCTCTCTCTCTCTCTCTCTCTCTCTCTCTCTCTGTTATTCTTGTCGAGCTTATATATTTTCATAAGTAAGGTTTTCATTTATATTGATAATTGGAACCAACTACAATTTTTCTCGTAATTATAATCACAGGCTATTTGCCAGTTTTATCCTACCATCTTAACAAGGCTCTGACAGAAGGACGTTTGAAATCTGATTGACCAGTTCAAATTGGAGGTCATAAGGGTCAATTTATCAGGCAAAGATCAGTGAGCCATATCTAATTCCTGAATGGTTGATTTCGGAGTGTAAAATACAGCGCTTGAGAGTTCATAAGCTGTCAAACTTAAACGATGGAAACTTCTTTAACTCGTGATCTCCGTCCCGATTCCGGGGAAACAATACACAGTGCACAAGTATTTCACAAAGAAGATGACCGAGGCCATTTTACTGATGTAACCAAAGCATGATACTGTACACGTCTGAAGACACAAGTGTTCCAGAAAGAACAGTACGTTGAATAATCAAAGAGGGACGAGTCACGCAAGAAGAATGTGGAAAACCTAAATTTCTAGGGGAAAAAAAGCATTATTCTCGTGCTGTGACTGCTCTAGACGACTTCGACAAGTGTGTTTCAAGAAGAATTTTCAGGAGAACAGTGTTAAACTTTGATGCACGTAGAGAAATCTCCAGCCTTGAAAAAGTACTGGTGGGAGCTAAAGAAAACATTGCAATCAATGGATACAAAGAGTCTCTTAGGAAAGTGCTACATGATATAGAGAAAGATAGAGAGAACGAAGATTAAATTGACTCTTTCCTTTAAGAAATCCCAATCTTATAAGCTAAAAGACCATTGATTGACGGATGTGACCCGAACACCACAAGCACGGAGATATCGGTAGTGAAAGAATTAAAAGGCCTTGTCTTTAAAGAAATCCCTTCGAGGCTCATTATAAGTATTGTTTGTGCTTGTTTATCCGTTTTAGATATATCTATCTATCTATCTATATATATGTGTATATATATGTGTATATATATGCATGTATATATATACAGTACATATATATATATATATATATATATATATATATATATATATATATATATATATGTATATATATGTGTGTGTGTGTCTGTGTGTATACAGGTATATATATAGCATATATACTGTGTATATATATACATATACATATATATATATATATATATATATATATATATATATATGTATATATATATATATATGTGTGTGTGTTATATATATACATATATATATACATATATATACATATATATGTGTGTGTGTATGTATGTATGTGTGTACATGTGTGTATATGTATATATACATATATATATATATATATATATATATATATATGTATATATATGTGTGTATATACATGAATATATATATATATATATATACATATATATATATATATATATATATATATATATATATATATATACTGTATATATATATATGCGTATGTGTGTTTATGTATATATCTATCTATCTATCTATCTATCTATATATATATATATATATATATATATATATATATATATATATATATATATATATAGTGTGTGTGTGTGTCTGCAGGAAAAGACATTAAGCGAGCTATTGTTGTAGAGACGATGTTATTTAGCCGATCTTATGCCAACAAGTATGGTTGTAAAGAAAGGGTGAGGGAAAAT
>NC_090726.1:159625106-159627606 GCF_036898095.1 Palaemon carinicauda
TAACACAATAGATAAGTGGGCCATGTCCAAATAAGCTCCTGCACAAATCAATGAGATGTCCCTGTATAGGTGACATAGCTTTCAAATTGATTTTGCCGGTAATGAAATAAGATAAAGGTGAGAGAAATATTCTAAACGTTCAAAAAGAAAATGTAAAGCTTTAGTAATAAAATGAAAGAAATTTTAAGTGCAAAATAGAAGACATAATACTCAAATTCTTAAATCAAATTCATACTGATGCTGACACACCAATGGAAAGAGAATGCAAGAGAACAGAACAGTGAAGAAATTCAGAAAGAGTCAGTTGCTTACTTATCATCAAAAACGTTTATACTTAGTGACTCAATACCGACCATCTTGAGAACTTTTATGATGACCTCTTTTAATCTCAACGATTTTGATTTGACACCAACATTTAACTGCTTTATTTTCCTTTATATATATATATATATATATATATATATATATATATATATGTATATACACACACACACACACACACATATATATATATATATATATATATATATATATAATGTGTGTGCACGTGTGTGTATACCCAAAGGGGGTCAATATTGGCAGAGATATGCACTTAGTTTTTTAATTACCTTCTCAAGAGAGAAGAGAAGCATTATAGCAATTCCCTCAATTTGTTTATACTCGTCAGCGTATCTATGACATCAAAGCATTTCTTACACGAATGAAAGTCTTTTGGTCAAATTTGGTATAAAGGTAAAGCTCATATATGGAAGTGCACGAATGCATAGAGTCCAGTTACTCTGTTTATCTGTTCATTATGCACTTACCTTCTTTTAAGCTGTAATATGTAAAAACTGCCGGAGGGGGAAACTATTGGTCCAAATTCTATAAATTTAGTACACAACTTGGCCTCATCATTTAACTACATTATGAAAGGTAAACATCATAGTATCCTTGCAACCTTGACCCTGACCTTCATCCTGGAAATATCTGGCATTGGAGGATTCGTGTTTCAAAAACATCTTTTTGAAGAAACTTGTCTGATTTATCTATCTTTGCCAGAGCCGTAACGATGTCTTCTTCAACTGTCATCACTCAGAAATAATGTTTGATCAGTGAATATCTTGGGGGTTTTGTCTGCAGTGATATTTGGTGTCACAACAGTTGTGCCAGAGAAAAAAGGAGTTATTGTTCTTATCAAGTTCAAGAGCTTCATTTGTAAGGAGATCTGCTGAAAGTTTATTTCAGCATAATACCTTTTGTCGCATCTGAGAGCCTAGTCTAAGGTTCACAAGCATTTGTTGCTTCATTTTCCAAGTGTTCGACCAATAGCGTTAAACAAACAATTTAAAGTTGTCCGTGTTTACGGAGACATGCATGGTATATTGTTACTTATATTTGATACGTCAGTAATTTCTATATTGTAAAAATAAAGTAAAATATTAACTATCAGTCTAATCATTATCAATTTAATTATTGTTGTAGCCGAGATTTGAGCTAACCCCTAGTGCACAATATTTCGTATTATTCTGGCTTAAGTGTTTTAGTTCAAAGAGTAAGAAAATATGCCAGTTAAATTTATTTAAGATTAGATAATATTTTCGGTGAGTATTAGAGATTAAATGTATTCAATAATAATTTCTATAATGGAAGATAATCTACTTAGGATTAACCGAGCTAATCTAATCTTCTAGGTAAAGTATGAAAAATATTTCAGTCATTCTTTTATATTTTTCTTATGAGATTCTTTTTTCTGTAAGATCTGAAACCATAGCCAAGACTTCTATAAAATGTATGTTAATCTCTCTCTCTCTCTCTCTCTCTCTCTCTCTCTCTCTCTCTCTCTCTCTCTCTCTCTCTCTCTCCATCGGACATGGGAGTGCCCCTCCTTTTCTCTAAGTTATAAAGATAAATTATAGGTTTTATCACCCTTCAAAGCCTTATTCTTTATAAAGTATGATACTATTTTTGTATGCAGAAACCTAGAAAAGGAGAGAAATCCCCATATATATAGAAAAAGAAATACCAAAAGATCATTTGCATTTTATCATGTAATTTGCCAGTAAATTTTCTGATTGTAAACTTTTGGAATATAGTCAACCGAGAGAAACAAGGACGCTGAAATCTTGAAAGTTAAGGAAAAATCGACCTTGTCGACCAAAAGACAATCTGAGTAAGCTTCAAGTTAATCCTCTGTCATTTGTAAACACCTGGTGTTTGAGAGGACCACCTATCAGGAAAGGACACTAATCTATGAACGCTGATCTAGACGTAGTCTAGGTATTTGTAACTTATCCCATTCATATCTTTCAATATAGCTAAGGTATATTTAGTTCTATAATAAATAAAGTAACATATATTACCTTCCATTATCTTCCAAATGAACGGTTATAATACCAACAAGAGTTTTTGCTTCTTGAAAAAACACAGAAGAAATCATGACCATCATTCAGCTTTCCAAAGAAAACTCAAGCGATTGAATGTACGGTATATCTATTTCTATAATAGATAAGGCAATACA
>NC_090726.1:159630106-159635106 GCF_036898095.1 Palaemon carinicauda
CGTGTTACCCCATACGAATGGGGAAAAGGCACGCTAATAGAATATATATATATATATATATATATATATATATATATATATATATATATATTTATATATATATATACAAACACATATATATATACATATTTACATATACGTATATATATATATATATATATATATATATATATATATATATATATATATGTATATATACATATATACATATATATATATATATATATATATATATATATATATATATATATATATATATATATATGTGTGTGTGTGTGTGTGTGTGTGTATATGTGTGTGTGTGTGTGTGTGTGTAGGTATATGTATCAAACACTAATCATAAACAGATTTTACCAATATTTTACCTTAAATGCTTTACTTTTGCACTACTTCTGAAATGAACACAGTCGGTTTCAATCTTCCTTTGTCATTTCTAGTCCTTTAATTTTTCGTATTCTTAATTTGGCATTTTTATTAAATTCTATTTTCCCTTCCTGTCATGGTTTTATAGTAAGCATAACTAAATTTCTGAGCAAATTTAGTTTCAAAACGACCGACATAAAAAATACTGTTGTCCCCACACGCTTAATATCCTCGCCTAATCCTCAGGTGATTAGATAAGCTACTTAGTGGTCGTATCGGCCGCTAAGTTAATTCTCCCTGAGGGACCGACGGGTCTTGAAACAAATCTTATACTTCTTTCCGGCTCCACCTAATCCCCCTGACAAGTCCTGATCCATAGCTCACCCGAGTCTCTCTCCCTTGGGTGTCCAGCCTGAATGCCAGAGCTGATTAAAAATGACAAGGTAAATAACAAGATGACCCCATGTATCTCCAGTGGTCAGTCAAGGTGACAAGTGACAACCCTCTGGCCTGAAGATACGTAGGACAAGCCCTCCTCCTGTCAACTACCGTTTTACGAGGTCATCCAGGGTCTTCCTCTGACCCTGGATCAAGGAGATTATAGATTGGCTCACAAACTGTGAATAAGTCCGTAATAAAATCCCATGGAACAGCAGTTTTCATATCCGACATAATGGCATATTGTTGGTCTTAGCTGAGCTTGCGGTAATTTTCCGCCAAGGAGCTGTGGCTGCCTATCTTCGATTTTATACGGTACCCCACTATCTATTATATCTATCGAAAGAGAGAAGTACAGTAACTGCATTATAAGGTAAAGCAGTACTCTCCACATTTTCGTTCATTTTAGAGCTACGCAAGGTAATACTTAAAGATTTCTCAATGGTGCATAGATAATTCATTCTAGTTTCTCTTCCTCTTGTTTTGTTATAGTTTTTATGGTTTATATAGGAAATATTTATTTCAATGTTTATACTGTTCTTAGAATATTTTATTTTTCCTTGTTTCCTTTCCTCACTGGGCTATTTTCCCTGTTGGGGCCCCTGGGCTTATAGCATCATGCTTTTCCAACTAGGGTTGTAGCTTAGCATTTAATAATAATAATAATAATAATAATAATAATAATAATAATAATAATAATAATAATAATAATAATAATAATAATTGAGCCTGTTGAGAGTCGCGTTGCCTGTCCTTACGTCCACGGAGATTTATAGGAGTTCAGATACTGGTGAATACTTCTGCGGTCGCTGTCATGAAACTTGTCGTGCTGTGGAGGTTAGGAAATCTAGAAGAGTCTGAAAGTAATATTTAGATATAAATTTTCTGTAATAGAAAAATGTATCTCATGAAGTTGGACTTGCATGAAAATGCTCCCTACTCATTGTAACTCGTATTATTAGGAACAACTAAAGAAACATTATCATGACTTTCTTGCAAAAACACTGGGATTCTAGATATCACAATAAGTTGTATTTGCCTGTTGGGCACAACCTGCCAGGACAAATTGCTTCTGTCTAGAGAGAAAAGTTATGGATGTCTTAAGGAAATGTATTGAAAATGAATGATATTTTGTATTTTACATCTCATAATGTATACTTTTACGAGGAACATTGAATTATTCTTATACATTATGAATAGTATTTGCGACTGTTTTTTTCGGCGTTAAGATATAAATTCAGGTGTATATTTATATCATGATTTTGATGATAACATTGTCAATGAAAGTGCTCCGTATGATAACAGATAATGATATTTTTTGGTATCTTGTAAAAATTGGATCATCCTATGGAAACGGTAATGTTGAATAACAGATGTTAAAGAGATTTTATATAAAATTATCATTAGACTGGTTGTGACGAAACACGACCTCTAGATGAAATTGTGGTTATCTGAAATTTTAATTATACCGAGAGCGTATGTAATATGATCCAGGAATGTGATCCAAATAGAAGACTTGTATTATTAAGATTTGATTGATTAAGAAATTGGGACGTTTGTTATTATATATATATATGTATATATATACACACACACATATATATATATGTATATATATACATATATATATATATTTATATATATATATATATATATGAATATATATACATATATATATATACACACACATATATATATAAATATATATATATACATATATATATGTATATATATATATATATATATATATATATATATATATATATATATAAATTGAGTTTTGGTTAACTGAGTTCCATTTTATTTCATTTATTGTTATCTATATGGTAGTGCAACACAAACGCAATATTTTTCATGTTGGAAATGTAGGTCATTACCTTATCTTACTCTTAGTTGTCTTTCCATGTATTTTTCAGCCAATTAGTTATTTTCAGTTTCATATAGCTTGTATTTTATCATTTCTTTATACAACATAATTTGCACTTAGGTTTTTATTTTTCATTTCAGTAAACATTTCTTGTCTCTTTCAAAATTTTCTCCCTTTTTCTTTTACTGATAGTTATTTTTAAATTTAGAAACATTGCATATTGATATATTACTTTGATGGTTATCTTACTCTCAGGATATTCTTTTGTCCTCGGTGCTTAAAGGAGATAAAAAGTTGACTAGAGTGAAACCAAAGGTATTCAAAATATTCTAATGATTGCCCTCGACTAACTCAGGTATACTGATGTAGTAGAAATAGAAATACAAAGTCCTAAAAATATTTGCTTCGAAGTTAACATCACAAAGTTGTAATTGGTCAAATGCATTCGTCTAGTCTCTCCAAGGTATGGTAAAACTTTTTTTTTTTTTCCTAACTTATGTGAGGGTAAACGAGCATCAAGATCCAAATGTTACATAGGCCATCTAGACATCAGGAACCTTTAATGAGCTCGAGATTAAACACTCAGGTTATGAATGACCCTCTCATACCAAAGTGGTTCCCTATGAAAGTGCCTGCTGATGTGAAATGGTCGATCTTGCACAAGACAGTAGTATCACCCAAATATAAAAAAATAAATCTTTTTTGTGACAGATTCTTTGTTAGGCATTGCGGAACCCATTGTGGGATACCTTTGTGAGGTAAGGCATAGGAAAGAATTGCTGTAGATTTTCTGGCCAAGTCTTAACAAGAGTGTGAAAGAATTTCTAAGCAAGATCAGAACTGAAAGAAAGTACTACTTCAACACATACATGTGTTTAAATATATCTTTCTTAAAATCATGTTTAATCTTGCAGTAGAGACCTTGTAAACAAAGAGAAAAATGCTGGGCTTTTAACAATGATTACTGTATACTTGTTCATCTCAGATATCATTCCATTAGGTACTGTAACGGGGAAAATATATTTCCTGTTTTCTTTAATTTTGACATCACATTCATCACATTTTGAATGACCAAAGGTAATTCAAACAGATTCCAGAGTAACCTCCTACCTACCATACTATAAAACCAATCTGTCGTGGCCGCTGAGACGATATCTGACTCACTGTATAGTGTACTCGTGTCAAAATGATTTAACCACTTTAAGGAAAAATGAACACAGTACTTAAACATGATCCATCCAAACTAAGTGAAACTGATTCTTCTTCTTCTTGGGGTATTAAAGCCAACACTTGTTGTTGGCACGGGCCTTTCCCTTGGTTGGCCCGTAGTAGTGAAACTGATAAAGCGTAGCCTTTTTAAGACAGATCCTCCCTTTTTCACTAATCTCACAGGATTAACCAGAGGTGGCTACGATGAACCAGAAGTTAAATCCAGTCTCTCTCTCTCTCTCTCTCTCTCTCTCTCTCTCTCTCTCTCTCTCTCTCTCTCTCTCTCTCTCTCTCTCTTCTGTTAGTCTTGCCGAGCATACATATTTCATAAGGTTAGGTTTCCATTTCTATAATGATAATTGAAACCATGTAACCAAAGCATATATTCGCCCGTCTGAAGCCACGAATGTTACTAAATAACAGTTCGTCGAATAATCAGGCAAGAAGAATGTGGAAAATCTAATTTTCAAGAACGAACAAAGCATCGTCTTCGTACTGTGACTGCTATAGATGACTTCAACAAATATGTTTTAGGAAGAACAGTGTTAAACTTTTATGCACGAAAATAAATCCCCACTTTTGAAAAATATACTGGAAGGTGAAGAAAACATTGCATTCAATGGATGCAAGAATCTCTAAGGAAAGTTTACATATATATATATATATATATATATATATATATATATATATATATATATATATATATACATATATATATATATATATATATTACATATATATATATATATATATTACATATATATATATACATATATATATATATATATATATATATACATACTGGGTATATATATATGTATAAAAATCCTGTGAGACATTATCAAAGAGATGGAGCTGGGGGGAGAGTGACTGCTCCCCGCACTCTAGTTTTGGGGTGTTTGAATGTGCGTGGATGTAGTACGATAGAGAGTAAAAGATGTGAGATTGGAAGTATGTTTAGAAGTAGAAGGATGGATGTATTGGCCTTGTGTGAGACAAAGATGAAAGGAAAGGGTGAAGTGATGTTTGGTGAAATGTCTGGTAGAGTGTCTGGGATTGAAAGGGGAAGAGCGAGAGAGGGTGTGGCTTTATTGCTGAGTGAATGGATGACAGGTAAAGTAGT
>NC_090726.1:159640106-159655106 GCF_036898095.1 Palaemon carinicauda
ATTTGAATGAAAATTTTTTTTTTTTTAATAGCGGGGTCAGTAAAGCCATAAAATGATAACTCATAGACATGAATTCGCATATATATATATATATATATATATATATATATATATATATATATATATATATATGAGGATGGCTCCCTGGTCTGGGCACTAAAAATATATTATACTATGGCTCGTGACTAGGAACCAAACATATAATATCATATATACTACGACTGGCAAGTTAATCAACCTCTCGAATTCCAAACTTACTTGTTTGCTTTTACATTAAAACTGTTCCTCTATAAAATATTAATACACTAATTCTGAGACAGTTAAATAACTCCCAAATAGCAATATATAAAGTACTGAGAATCCAAAGGTCTTTTAAGTGCATGCAAACTAAACTGGGTAATTACTCTTAAGTAATATTTATGACTTACTGTGGTTCTTAACAGGATACGAGCGTAATCTGATTCTAAAAAAAATGTTGATTGGAACAATACACTCTTTACAAAAATAGATATATTCTATATAAATCACAACACTTTTAAAAGAATTTACATAATAACAAAATAAGTCACTGGAAAAAATTAAGTCTGAGCAAAACTTAGAATGAGACAAAAATGTTACGATCTGAAATTTATATATTAACTTGATTTGAACTATTATATCTGAATAAACTTTATACTAAGAAAAGAAATAATGCAATGTAAATTATACAAAAGCTTGAAATTAAATCTGAATAATACAATATTCAAGTTTGACACTTAATTAAAAATGGTTAACCAGATCACAATACAAATCTCTAATTATCATACAGGGCCGTTTACAAAAACTCTTAAAATTTTTTTATGAGTACTCACTATGATTACAAATATTCTTCACGTCAAATTTTGATTTTTTCACTGTACACTTTTAAAACAATACACTGAGCTGCATGTGAAAGAGGGAAAGGGGAAGAGGGCTTACTTCAGGTTGCAATCTCTATCTCTATCTGAATCTGTAAACTTGGTGTCACCTTTTTATATAAAACCTAACTGCTACTTCCAGAAGGTTCTAAAGGATTTGGGAAGTGTGGGGGCCAAGAAAGGCGTCAAAGTTGCCAAGTATCGCTCTCCCGAACGTTGTACTCATGCCATGCCAGGCGGCTCTCTCTGTCAGCTAGCTCCACCCACCCTTTGTCCCCGAAATAAAAAAAAGATAACATCCTATCACTAGGTCCTTCGCGATGTTTCTAAAACACGTTGTATAGAAGTTTCATAGGCACATGTTACTGAGCATTCTCTCTCAAAAATGATGCAATATCTCATAGAATATAAAAGAACATTACCTAAGCCCTTGTTCATATCTCACACGAATCCCACAACACTCTCAAATAGTTTACGTAAGACTTTGTAACAAACATACGTGAAATGAAAAGTTAATTCTTAGAAATAACATAAATTCACACATACTAACTTGAATAAAGAATACAATGAAATTAACAACGAAAGTCTTATGTAATTTACGCAATATACTTGAATTTACACAAGAGGAGCTCACCTTAAGAGCTGGCTAACCTCTCTTCAATGCATATATGAAAACAATATAAAATATGAATAAAATCATTAATAAACTTTATTTACTTTCCACTAGACCAGCTTCGTAAGAATATATATATATATATATAAATATATATATATATATATATATATATATATATATATATATATATGCATCATCACCATTAACTGTAGCTAATCCACTGCAGGACAAAGTCCTCACACACGACTTTCCACTCCCGTCTGTTTACAGTTTTTTATACTAGACTATATCAGCCCTTTTCTTAGCTCGTCAATCCATTATCATTTTCATTTGTAATCTCTTTTGACCCATTCTGTTATTCTTAAGGCTTATCTATTATCTGTCATTCTCCTTATATGTCCTGTCCATGTCTACTTCGTTTTTTTACATGCTATAATATCATCTACTTAAGTTTGCCCTTGTATCCATGTTGCTCTGTCTCTTAGTGATATTCTCATCAATAATCTTCCCAGTGCTCTTTGAGGTGTGGCTAGCTTATGTTGTAAGGATTTAGTAAGGCTCCAAGTTTCTGATGCATAAGTTAATACAGGTAGGCCTATCTTATTGAATACTTATCTTTTTATAGAAAGTAGCATTTTACTTTTCATAATCTCATCTTGTTTACCAAAAGCTCTCCATCCCGTGCTTATCTTTCTTTTAATTTTGGTCTCGTGTCCTGGGGAAGTACTGTCTTTCCTAAGTATGTACAGTATATTCATCAACAATCTCTCTCTCTCTCTCTCTCTCTCTCTCTCTCTATATATATATATATATATATATATATATATATATATATATATATATATATATATGTATATATATATATATATATATATATATATATATACATATATATATGTATATATATACATATACATATGTATATATATATATATATATATATATATATATATATATACATATACAAATATGATGAAATCATGGTAAGGAGTAGATAGAGATGATGTGGGCATGCTCTTTGCACTCCCCAAGTCAGATTAGTTCACCAAACACTTAACTGGGCTCCACAAGGTACAAGAAGAGTTGGAGGACCCAGGCCTTCATGGTTGAGGACTATGAAGCGTGAAATCGGAGATGATGCATGGAGAATTATTGAATTAAAAATTCAACATAGAGACGACTTGGGAAATCCAATTGAGGTGCTTAGCGTCAATAGGCGTAGGAGATCATGAAAACTTTTCTATAATTGGAAACATATGCCTCACTTAATGTGTCATTTTGCAGAATAGTTTCTGGCATTCAGTAATGGATTTTGGTTGGTACTGTAATCTGAAAGATCCAAGTTATAACTTTAAACTCTCAAAGTCTGGGTATCTTTTGACTGTCTCAGTGCCAACAGTATCAGTGAGCAGCAAGTCACAGTTTTTGTACTTCAATAAATCTGTTGATGTGAATTACTCATCAAGATTCAGCATAGCACTTCCAATGACCTGAAAGAATCGGCTCTGTAATATTCTTCTTCTGATGCAGGGACATGCTCAGTTATAAATGTAGAATCACACTTTCTCGAAATTCTTCTTCTCCTTGGTAAAGTTTATGATTCTAATTGCAGCTCATTGCACTTCTCTTCAGCATGAGAAATTTTTATTTTTTATGAAAAGCAGCATTAGCCCCAACAGATTGCTGGTACTGTCAACTGCCTCAAGCATACCAGATACTGTTATAGAAATTCCTGTAGTATTGGATTCAAACACTCAAGAACATCTAACACAGGAACACATCAGTAAACCAAGTGCTGTAAGTGGTGAGCTTAAAGCTGTGTTGCGGCCATTGGTACATGAGGCAGTTTTTGTACCAGACTTTTTGGCACCCTTCTGCAGAGTGAAAAGAATGTTCTCATAGTTTTTCAGCACAGATTTAACAGTTGTTGATCTTGTGAGAAAGTGGGTTGGCCAGATATTCGTAGACTTGAGTGCACCAGGGAAATTTGCTATATAATCAGACTCAGATGTAACATTCAAGTACACACTCTTGAACCTTATATCCCTTGTGCAGGTTTCTCAGTTGCTGTACATCATCTAATGCATTCCTTGCTGTTTGTGATGCGCGGACTGCCTTGGATGTGACCAGGTGAGTGCCGTGTGCACCACAATGAACATACAATTCCAGTAGCTGTGACCGTTTGTCTTCTTCCTGACAATCTTTATACTGACCGCTCATGGTACTGACACCATTGTACCAACCGTGTGTCACACAATTGTACATAATTCCTTTTGTATATATTATGCTTGTATCTGCGCTCTTCCCTCGCACTAAAACGAACATGAAAATTCACGTCTCCGGTTTTCCTCTGTGACATTGTCTGTCTTGTAAACTTGTTATGTCCTGTTGCCTTGAGGTTTTGTATATAAGGAGAGAGTTCTACAATAATATAACTCAGTCGATTGCATCCTGCCTTTGAGTTCACACCCTTACTCGGCGCCGTCACATTGGTGACCCCGGAGTGACTCGCTCCTCCCGCCTCCCCCCCCCTCCACCTCTCACCGTTACTATGACACCGTCAACGTATACCTTCTGCAGCAGTACTCGCCGTCGCCAGCCGCCCATATAGCAACGCCTTTTCAGCTCTCTCAACAACCGTTGGGGGACCAAAGGGATTCGCTCACCCTCGGGAAAATGACCAGTATCACTCTCCTGCAACCTGCCGCAGAAGGCTCTCCTCCTGATGTGAACCCACTTCATGACTTTCAAACCTCCATCAACGCCTCCACTCGTGACGAAGAGGACACCTATTCAACTTCAACCGAAGCTGACGTGAATGCCGTAGGACACGCCTATGAATGCCGTAGGACACACGCCTATGAATGCCGTAGGCCTATGAATGCCGTAGGACACACGCCTATGAATGCCGTAGGACACACTCGCCTATGAATGCCGTAGGACACGCCTATGAATACCGTAGGACACACACGCCTATGAATGCTGTAGGACACACTCGCCTACCCCGTGACGAGCCGGAGCGGCAACACAGCCACCCATCATCCACCACTCGCTCGCACACCAACCAACGACTTCTACAGTCACTCACTGCTGCTAATCGGCGCAGTTTTTACTACTACCTCTCCAGATTCAGGGCACCTATTTAACATGTTCAGTATGTCATTTTTAGAGGGGGAGCCATGTACCAACCGTGTGTCACACAATTGTACATAATTCCTTTTGTATATATTATGCTTGTATCTGCGCTCTTCCCTCGCACTAAAACGAACATGAAAATTCACGTCTCCGGTTTTCCTCTGTGACATTGTCTATCTTGTAAACTTGTTATGTCCTGTTGCCTTGAGGTTTTGTATATAAGGAGAGAGTTCTACAATAATATAACTCAGTCGATTGCATCCTGCCTTTGAGTTCACAACCCTCTCTCGGCCCGTTACACCATCATAAGTTTAGGAATGTAAGCTGAATAATGGCAAATTCAACCTGATTAGAACATCAGAAAATATTTTGCCCAAAGAATTACCAGTGATTGATTGTATCTCATACAAGCCTAGGAACATCTCCACTAATAATTACTTGTTAACATATCTAGTACAAAAACACTGCTGTTTAATTCCTTGAAAATCTTGAGTTCCATCTATTATTATGCCAAATCCATGGAAATCACTGTTCACTTCTTTACATATATTATGGAGAATATTTTTACCTATATTTCCAAGAATTTAATTTTGTATCTTATGACTCATGTAGCTGATCTTCTGTTTCAACCACTTCTCAAAATCTGCATCATCTTTAGCATGAAATTTGTTAGCAGAACTTATAAATTTCCATAATCCTTGTTATGTCCTCTTAATGCTACCCATTGTTTTACCAGGAATTTCAATGATGTGAACAGCTTCAACAATGTATGTCTTGAACGAGCTTTCTCTGCAGCTAATGTAAATTCAATTGCACATTCACAGACTTTCTTTTTATAGTACATCAAGTTGGGGACTGACAGTTTGTGATGGTTTGATTTTTCATGGTTTTGAAACTTTTCAATGGCTTTCTTCTAACTTTTAAATTCGGTTTGGATTAATGTTCCATTGGCTTTTTTAGAAAGATCGCTTAATTTCATATCTGTGGCTTGAATACAATGTATGTACATAACGGATTGGGATTTAACATCATGATACAGCCAAGGGTAGTCTTTGAACCATTTTGTTGAAATGACAGCCTCCTCATGGTCATAATTTGCACAAAAATTGTATGTGCCTCTGACTGAAATTTCTCTTCAGGAATTGGAATTTCAGTGTGTCTGAACACAGATGGATTAGAGCCTGTTGCTTTGGGCTCGTCAGACAACAAAGGCTCGGGTGGACCTGGAGGCTAAGGGGGGCCTGTTGTCTAAGCATGGTGGTTGTCTTGGGCTTGGAGGTTGTGCTAGGCCTAGCGGTTCTACTTGGTCTGGCAGTTATGCTTGGCCAGGAGTGTTGCTGGTCCTGGAGGTTGTGCTGGGCCTAGTGGTTGCGCTGGCCCTAGCAGAAGTGCTTGGCCTGGAGGTTGTGCTGAACAGGCCATTTGTGCTGGGCCTAGATTAGCATCCCTCGCACTCACTGCTTTCTTAGGACCAAAAAAATTTCAAATATCTATCTATATTCTGTAAACTCATAAAAAAATAATAATTACAAAAGAGCGAAGGAGTAACACTGACCAGTTAGCCTCCTGACTAGTACAGTGGTAAGGCATACACCTAGCATTCGCATGGCAGAGCAACGATCTCAAAGTAGGACCGTGAGTTTAAATTGTTTACTAGGAATGGCACTGCTGTGTTTGGGCACCCCAGCGGGGGTTGTGATTGCCCGGTTGCCGTTCTGGTGCGCATCTATTCTGATGGTACTAGAACTGAAACCAGACGCCTTTACTTTATCTTTATGGATTTCATAGTGCAAGCTCGTTGATTGGGATACTCGTATCAGTTCAAGATTTTGCTAGCGTGTATTACACACAGTATCCTACTTTATAAGAGTATCATGATGCACTAATTGTAAAGAATATAGTCACTTGACCCTTCACCAATATATTTCACCTTAATTCACGCCCCCTAAAACTTGCTTGCTTTATTTGTTCAATGAGAAATTTACATCATTATACAATACTTCATTGCCTGTATATACGTTATTGCTTATATAGGTGTTGGGTATGTGCACGGATGATGGGATATTCATAGGAAAAGAAATGAAATGTAAACCTTTATTTCACTAATCTAATAGTTTTTGCACAAACCCTGCTCCCACCAAAACCCAATGAAAACCTCTGACAGCCTCTCGGGAGCACACACCCCTATTAAAGGTCACCGACTTAATGAATTAACTGTTACTTGATGCGGGGCAGGGACTTGTAACGCGTTTTCATAAGTAAACACATACGATGAAATGTTCGGCAGTTGAGAAAAAAAATGTAGAGAAATAAATCTAACTTTAATTTTCATAAACAAATGGACATTTAAATGAATAATGAATAATATTTAAAACACTTTATAATATTCCTATATGTTCTTCAAAACTTACAGAATTTCTTCAGAAGTTCAAAGAAAACTTCAGGAAACTATTTAAGTGGTAACAATTCAACTCTCTTTAGCCTGTCTTCGTTAGGAGCGTGATATTTACTCATAATATATCTTATTTTAAGAGGGGGAACAGAATATACTATGTCCCCCATAACTGAAACTTAAGGGGCATGCCCCCACCGCCCCCCCCCCCCCCCCCCCCGTGAGTTACACCCCTGGCATTGTTCAGTATAACTTTGATGAAAGCCATGAGTCTATGGCTTAACTACAGTGAGCGGAATAAATGTAAAGAGACAACATAGGATAGATTTTCGTTTTCACCCTACTAAGATTTAGTGTTGACGTGACATGACAGAGGCCTCATGTTCATCCATATATATTGATGGTTACATCCCTCGAAGACGTGCTTAAGTATAGTTTTGGGAAGTGGAGAGGTTACGAAGATCATAGACCTTAACAAGAGTGCAGCTGCTGATGAAGAATAATACGGGCCAAATAGATTCTGGAATTGGAGATACAGCATGATTTACGAGTATAGATAATCGGAAGAGGATGGAAAAGCCTCTCAACTTAAGTTACATTGAGGATCTGGTCACGGCCTTGAGGATCCGTCTTTGAACCAATCCCAGCAGTGGGACCCTGCACTTTGTTGGGAAGGAAAGTTGGTTTATTCTATAGACCTTGGACAGCAGCAGCAGCAGCAGCAGGAAAGCCCAGCAAACGATCGAGAAAAGAGCCACTCCAAGTGATCGCCTTCCGATTTTATTGTCGTCCACTATATATTGCAGGGTATTCCCCTTGTTTCATGTAGCTCTGATGTAATCCAAGTGTCAATGGTTGATACTCTATTCAGTAAAATAAAAGTAAAGGAACAGCATGCAATACATTTTCGTTTTCACCCAACAAAGATTAAGTGTTGTTGTGAGATGACAGCAGCCACATGTTCATCCATATTTATTGATAGTTATATACATATATATATATATATATATATATATATATATATATATATATATATATATATACTGTATATATATACACACACACATATATATACATATGTATATATACATATATATATACACACACACACACACATATATATATATATATATATATATATATATATATATATATATATATATATATATACCTGAGCTAGTACCAAAAGTAACATTAAGAGAAGTAAAGAAAGCATTAAAAGGCATGAAAAGAGGCAAAGCAAAAAAAGGAGATGGCCTAACAACTGATTTGATAATAGATGGCGGTAATTTCGCAGTAGTAAAACTCGCTGAAATTTATATAAAAGTCTGTAATAATTGTCCATACTTACAGCTTACAAAACTTTTTTATTATAATAATTCACAAAAAAAAGTAGACAAAAAACCTGAAAAATTACCACCCAATAAGTCTATTAGGCCGAATAGAAAGAGCTAGACTTTAATCATCCAAGAGAGCTGCAGGCCTTAGAAACGGGTATTCAATGACTAACCATATCAATGTAGTTAAGCAGATAATGAAAAAAATCAAGTTTATAAAAACACTATGTATGGCATTTATAGTTTTGTAGAAAGTTTTTGATTCTGTCAAAACCTCAGCAGTAATAAAAGCACACCAAAGACAAGGAATAGATGAATCTTATGCTAGAACACTTGAAGATATCTATATGGGTATTACAACAATCCTAAAATTACATATAGTGAAAAAAATTCTGATTGAGGAAAGAGTTAAACAGGGAGACCCCATCTCTCATAAATTATTCACAGCATGCCTAGAAGAAGTTTTTAAGAATTTGGATTGTGAAAGTATAAGAATTAAGGTTTGCAGACAACGCAGTTAGGTTTAGTGAATCATAGGAGGAATTGCAAAAGATGATAGAAGATTTGAATAGGGAAAGCAGAAATGTAGGATTGAAAATTAATGAGAGATTAACGAAGGTAATGTTCGATGAAAATGCAGAAGTACAACAAATGAGGGTTATGGACCAACCTTTAGAGAATGTTAATGAATATACGTACTTAAGATAGACAGCAAGTATAGGATAGAGAGCTTTTGGTAAATAAAATGAGACTATGAAAAGTAAAATGCGGTTTCTCTAGAAAGAAAAGTGTTTAATCAGATGGTCCTACCATTATTAACTTATCCATCATAAACTTGGAGCATTACTAAAGCCTTATAACATACGCTAGGTACAACTCAAAAGAGCAATGGAAATAATGATGGGAATAACACCAAGAAACAGAAAAGGGACATCATGGATACGAGAGAAAACCAAATTAGAGGGTATTCTAACAACACGTAAGAAAAAGAAACGACCATGGGTATGACATGTAATGAGAATGACAGACATTAGATGGACATTAAGAAAACATAATGGGTCCCTAGAGATTGCAAACAAAGCAGGGAAACGAAGAGAAGACAATGTATTGGCGAAGTAAGAAAATTGGCGGTATAGCGGTCATAGAAAGGCCATAAGAAGACACGAGTGGAAAGATATGTCTGAGGTCTTTATCCTGCAGTGGAATAACAATGGCTGAAGATGATGATGATACATAAATACTCCCAGCTACATGATGAAGTGGAAGCAAGTAAAGAAGAAATGAATAGTAAAATTTGTATTTGTATTGGCACCGGCATAAGAGATAGGTGGAAAAGTTCATAAACAAGATCAAAGAAAGCTATTACAAAACACCAAAAATCCAGGAGAGATGAAATTAAATATATATATATATATATATATATATATATGTATATATATATGTATATCTATATATATATATATATATATATATATATATATATATATATATATATATATATAGTATATATATAAAAGAAAGAGCTGAATGGTACAGAAATCTGAAGTGTCATAGTGAGGATGAAAATATTTGTGGAAGTGAGTATTGAGAATGAAAAAAAAAGTTGATTATAACGTTGAAGACAGGAAAGACACCAATTGTGGTAATAGGATGGAGTGGTTGACCAAGTTTTTTTAGGCATGTCTAGAAAAGGGAAAGGTCCAAAAGGAATGGGTGAGAGAGATAATAGTTCCATTTTATAAGGTTAAATATGATAAAGGTACCTTTTATGTTCATATGGCTCATATGAACATAACATGGGGATGGTGTATAGGAGGATTTTATGTTGAAAAAGAATGACAGGTGACCAGCATTGTGGGTTTCGAGAAGGAAAAGGCTGTATGGACCAAGTATTTGTTATGAAACTTTTATAAGAGAATTTTGAGAAATTTGTAATTACTGTAAAAGATAAAAGCTACTGTATATACGGTATATTAGGATTTGGAAAAAAAAAACTTATGATGGAGTCGATATAGAGGCAATGGTATAGATTATAGGCTGGTTAAAGTAATTAAATGTTGGTCTAGAACAAATTGTGTTGCATTTCTAAAGTTATTCAACATCTATATGGATGAAGTGATATTATTAAAGGTCAGAGCAAGAACAGTGGATGTAAATGCAAAATTGTGAGATAAGAAAATTAATTTTGAAGGGATTGCAGCATGGTTGATGCTTACTGGAGATGCTGTACTGATATGAAAAGGCAGAAACTAGTAAAAGTGTTTGAAAGTGTTTGAAAGATAAGATAATTCACAATGTATATAATGAGTAATGTAATAATAGCAAATGGAAATTAGGAAGATGGTGCAGTGTATAGAATGGTGGAAGAATGGAAGTATTTGATTCACATGAGAATCTTAGAGTAAACTTAATGGATGATTACATGATAAAAAGATGAGGTGAGTCACAGAATAGGTGAAGCAAAAGACGTAGCAGTAGGTAGCCCAAAGATTGGAAAAATATTTGAATTTATGGATTAAGCAGGGATTTTGAATGAGAATGAGAGAAAAATAAGGGTGGAAATTTGGTAATTATCCGTTTGCATAATATATGTGGTAACGAATATTGATAGAGAGTTATGAGGAAATACATATAAGTGGTAAAAATGTTAACGTGGGTGAAAAGCTGGATCAGATTATTTTGAGGTGATTTGCTCAAGTACAAAGGATGGACAATAACTTACTGAACTAAATTCAGCAGTGCTAGGAAGTATTTGGAAAAGAAGGGTTAGAGAGGTTGGATAGATTTCGTGACATGTTTAAAGGCCACTCATGAATGGCAGAGGCAAGGGACAGTGACATTGCCCAAGCAACCAGGAGGGTGAGGTTGTAGAGACCAAAGGAACTGACGAGTTTGAGTAGGACTTGAATCCCAGTCTGGCGATCACCACTCAGGTTCGTTACCATATAGGCCACCACAACCCTGTGTTAGAAATAAAGGGTTTTGGTATAGAAAAAATAACACGAGCGCATCCAAGCAATAGGTGAATAACGTCGTATGTGTAGAGTGCTTCAACCCATTACAGATGGACATTCTATGTTGGTTTATTAAGTGACTAGCGTTGTGAAAATTTTGTAGGACAGGGGAGTTAACTTTGATTAAGAAGTTCAGGGATATATGTGACAGTGACTACTATGGTAATAAAAATTTGTAGTCACTCTTATTAAAGGAAACAGCTCTTTATATATATATATATATATATATATATATATATATATATATATATATATATATAAATATATATATATATATATATATATATATATATATATATATATATATATATATATATATTTTCATTGAATGCTAGAGCACTTGTGGCATCCAATATAATAAGGATCACTTTAGTTTGCGATATCTTTTCTTGCCTTCATAGATAAAATTTGGAAGAAGAAGACGGAATTTGTTATTATGTTGCTCCATTTATTCAACTTTTGCCTACAACTGATAGAGATTATATTTCGAATCTAATACTATTTGTATTGAAGGGGATTTCCTTAGTAGCATCTACATGTTTCCTGCAAGAATCTTCGTATTTTCATAGTTTATTCAGATATTCCAGCGTAAGCCTTTGGTCAAAGAAACAATTATTATTTTCTTTTTAGTTTATTCCCATACCTATAACCCTTTTTTGACAATACTTTGTTTTTATCTAGTGATAACTGACAAACATAAGTTTTAGCATTCCTTTTTTATGTGAGGGTTAACTAAAATTACGAATACTCATTCTAAAATTTTATCCATAGGTTATAAAATGATACAAAAAGAAAAAAAGAAATATGGAAATATTTCAAAAAATTTCAGAGATCCTATGAAATTCGCAAAGAGGATAATGCCTGAGTATATATTTATATACAGTATATACATAAACACAGAGAAGCATACACGCTGATATGCATAACTATGGTCCCAACCCGACGTACTTGCAAGAACTTACAGAAAAAAAAAAGGGGGAAAATTTTGGGGATTCATACGTGGTAAAAAAAATGTCAACCAAGTTAAAAGTCAAAATCTATAGCACAGTAATGAGACCAGTGTTAATGTATGGATCAGAAACTTGCAATTTAAGATGAAAAGGAAAAGCAAAGCTAGGGAGAACAGATGGGTATGCTGAGGTGGATTATGGGAATATCACTGCTTGAAAGACTGGAAAAGGATGAAATAAGAAGAATGTCAAGTGTAGTAAAGATTACAGAGATGATAAGAGTGTTACGAAAGTGGGAAGGTTGTGAAGAGGGCTCAGGAAGAACCTTTTAGGGGGAGAAGATCAAGAGGGAGGCAGAGAATTAGATGGTGAGATAAAGTGAAGGAGGATATGAAGAGAAGATGTTTGGTTGAAGAGGATGCCTTTGACAGAGGGCATTGGAGAGGGCGCACCGGGTAACCAACCCCTTAATGTGGGGATAACACTGGGAGAGAGGAACACGTGGTGATTACCGCCTCTGTATGGATTTGGGAGCGTGCAGTAGCACTTGTATTTCCCGAGGAAGTTTTGCTGGGTTCATGCTGTGGTTAAGCTACTTCTGGAGAACCTCGGAGGGTCATCCCATATATACCCCCTCTCCAGCTTTGGGAGGAGAAACTCACGTTCATCGCACTTGGACACACTTACAACATACGAGGGAGTAAGAATAACATACGTAAGCAGCACATGTAAGTACGGCCTCTGTACGAAAATGTGGCAATCCCACAGAGATTGGGCATTGCAAGCATGTTGTAAGCATATACAAATCACTTACCAGGCATGGCATGCGGACCATGTACAGTTAAAATCAAAAGAACGCAGACACTCGGGGGAAATCTTTTGTCAGATGTCTCTAGTGTTCCCATGACAAAACAGAAAAGGTATTGCTCTTCTTACTACTTTTACGAAATGGGCGGAGCCCTCACCAACCTTAACGAATCAAAGACTGCAAAGGGGCTAGTGAAAGTATTAAAATTTTAGAAATCGAGTTGCCATATTACATTCTGTTTTATAATTTGACGTTTCGAATATCCACTGCAAATACTGAATACACACACACACACACACACACACATATATATATATATATATATATATATATATATATATATATATATATATATATATATATACCTATCTATCTATCTATATATATATATATATATATATATATATATATATATATATATATCATGAATCCGCAAAATCATGTAGAAATTATTGGAGTATCGCAGCTAAACAATTCCTTCCGTTACCAGCTACATTAGATTAGTTCGACATTAGTCTTGTTCAAGTCACCGATGAAAGAAAAAGTACTTTCAGATACGGTTCGATGTAAAATAATAATGAAAAAACAACGCCATACATGAAGTATACCAGCCTAAATGACATTCAGAAAGAGAGAGAGAGAGAGAGAGAGAGAGAGAGAGAGAGAGAGAGAGAGAGAGAGAGAGAGAGAGAGAGGTTGGTAAAGAAGTGAGAAGGGGTGAAAGAGTCCTAGGGTGGTGAGAGCGAGAAGAGGTGAGAGTGAGAAGGGGTGAGAGCGAGGAGTGAGGGAGGGAGAGAATATTGAGTCAAAGAAGATTGTGTGGCCAAGATGTTCATTTATACCAGTTATGTTACAGATGAACTCTTTACGATTAGTTGGCAGCTTGACTCCGCGTTATCCATTTCAGTGTTAAAATTACAAACTTCATATCTAACTAAGCTGATATTATTATCGAGTTACCGATAATCTGTTGTGCTACGTCTTTATAGTGCGATTTGTGAAACGACAGGAAACAAAAAAGAATAAAATCACGCCATTTATAAGGGACAAGACACCAAGGATTTCAATAGATAAAACAGAATTATATTTGAATAAAACTAATTTTGGGCTAGAGTTCGTAAACAAATGCACAAAATTTATCTAGAATATGGTACCAATGGGGCAAGGGGTCGGTGCGCTTTAAAGAACTTAATTTCAAGGTTGTAAGCAATGTTTCTCTCCCTTTTTAGCTTATCATTTTCAGTTCGTATTGTATAGTTTCGTTTTTACGGTACATGTATTTATTTTTCTAGTTTTATTACCCTGGTTTTTGGACAGCTTATCGGAAGATGTAAATGAGAATGTTGCAGCTGGACAGTGCTCAGTTTCAGTAATCAGTAATAGTGATGTGGTTAAGGATCAACCTGAAGGAACTGTTTCATGGCGACTGAGACATCTTTGATCAGCTGGTGTCTGATGCTTATGGAACTGGATCAGTTCAAAGTACAGTTGGAATCTACATGGAAGAATTTGGATTCTGTAAAGATGACGGCCTGAAATTAGTCCCTCATATGACTGAACCCATTCCTGAGAAGATTCAAAAGTCCAGTTTAAGAGTTTCCACCATACCGGAGAAAACGACCTGAAGAACCAACCCACATAGAGCCCTCAAACTGTGCTGAAAATTACAGCATCAAGATTCTGATTTTTTTTCTAGATTATTGCTTGCCATATGCCCTTTGAGGGTCAATTTATCCCTGCTATATCGGGATCTGTGTCTAGTAGGCTACTGCCCATTCTCCAAACTGTACGACAACTATGTTTGTATAGATATATATATATATATATATATATATATATATATATATATATA
>NC_090726.1:159657606-159667606 GCF_036898095.1 Palaemon carinicauda
AGAATATAGAGGAAGAAGAGGGAGAAAGGAAGGAGAACGGGAGAGAAGAAATAAAGTATCCGAAAAGGAGAACTAGTTATTATTTGTTGATCAGTTTACGATTGGCGGATTTGAAATAAGAAAGTAAAGTCCCTAATGTAGAAGATCCAAAAGTAAAGATTGTGCAGAATAAGGCGGAAACTGCACAGAAGTAGAGAATATTGAAGGACCAGAGAAAGATCGAGAATTCTTCAGTCTGAAGTAATTTTTTTTTTCTCTCTAAAAAACGAAGGACTTCTAAGGAGAGGCACTCCAATTGGACGTTTTCCTTTTGGAAATTCCCAACAGGTTCCCATCCAGATTAGTCTTCAAAATTCTCCCAACTCGTTGTTCGATTCCAATTTGTCTTTCGTCATCAATAGGAAAGTTGAATGCTTTCCTGTCAGAGCTCCAAAATATTATTAGTCTCTCTGTTAGGAGAAATATGGAATACCGGTGCATTTCCAAATCGGATTCAAATTGTCATTCGTCTTGAGCAGGAATGTTAGAAAAGGTAAAAAGATGGTTTTAATCGTTTTATTGATCAACCCAAATTTGCAAGATTTTATCACCGACTTGCTTCTGAGGCCATTAAAAAGGAAATAAGATTTGGTTGATGCAAAAAATGCTTTGGTGAAAGTTAAGAGAATTATTGAGTCTGCGACTTTGGAAGAAAACCAAAATACATAGTCAGAAAGGAATCAACGACAAGTGGAATCAGGAAGGCAGTTCTGAAAAGCTAAACAAGAATCTTCAAGACTAATAATGGATTTATTTGAAAGGATTCGGACAGAAAATACAGGAAGAAGAGGGAGACAGGAAGGAGAACGGGAGAGAAGAAATAAAGAATCCGAAAAGGAGAACTAGTTATTATTTGTTGATCACTTTACGATTGTGCGGATTTGAAATGAGAAAGTAAAGTCCCTAATGTAAAAGATCCAAAAATAAAGATTGTGCAGAATAAGGCGGAAACTGCACGGAAGTAGAGAATATTGAAGGACCAGAGAAAGCTAAAGTTCTTCAATCCGAAGTATTTTTTTTCCTCTAATAGGAAGAACTTCAAAGGAGAGACACTCCAATTGGACGTCTTCCTGTTAGCACGTGCTTATAAGAAAAATAATTACCTAGGACCGACGAAGGAACGGGTTTAGGGTCGGAGATTTTTGGTTTACTGCACCCCGGATTTGAACTAGGGTCTCCAGCTTCGGTAGTCATTTTGTGTCAGACTCATCATCATCTGTCTGTCATCAGTGTCATCCAACACAAGTAACAGCTTTTAAAAGATACAACCAACGCTCCGTTCCCCTTACGGGCTGCCAACGCAAGGGCCCGTGGTCCGCCTTGTATGTAGGCGGGTCAATCTAAATCATCATCAACAGGAGAGGCAATTTGAGACACGAGACCTCTTACGGTCATTATAAAAAAGATATTTTAATTGCAAAGGGATCAATGGTTCAATTGGGTTCCGTCGTCATGAAACGCCTTCAAGATGTTCGTCAAAAGAAATTCGACCAAGAAGCGCAACAGCAGTAGGAGAGGAACTGGCCAAACAAATCCTCTGAGGAAAGAGTTTGTTGCCCTTCATCAGGACCCCTAAAAGATTGATACGCAATCGGGACATCAAAACGAATGTTAGCTTACGGGAAGAGTAGGAACGGGGTACCTTCACACGCGCACACACGTATATACAGTATATATATATATATACATATATATATATATATATATATATATATATATATATATATATATATATATATATATATATATATATATATATATATATATGTGTGTGTGTGTGTGTGTGTGTGTGTGTTTGCTGGGTATTATTTTCTTACCTGTTACTATTTTGCTAATTTCTATGATAAATTAATTTATGGGGGAATAAAACATTAAAGGGGATTTCGTATGATTACGTTTTGATATAGTTGACCATAACAGACAGTAAGTAGAGCATTGAGAATATAAATCTTTCTCATTCCTGTTTTTTCTGAGGCTAAACTAACTAGTTTAGTATTTAAGTCCTATGGAATTAGGAAACTTCATGGATGTTAATGCTTATGGAGGTGTAGACCCAAATGCTATTTTTCCTTCGTTTTTTTATAAAGACCACTTATTTCTTAGCTCTTAAATTGTCTGCTATTTTCTTCAAGTTATCAAATTATATATATATATATACATATATATATATATATATATATATATATATATATATGTATATATATATATATCTATATATATATATGTGTATGTATATATATGTAAATATATATATATATATATATATATATATATATATATATATATATATATATGTATATGTATATATATATATATATATATATATATATATATATAGATTCATATTTATTTATTTATTATAGTCACAAGAGGAGAACTGAGTTTGTGTTTTCATTTTTCCTTTCGCGGCTATAATACTTGATTATTCTATGCTCATCACGTGTTAGCTTTTGTGATTTCTACACACACACACACACACACACACACACACACATACATATATATATATATATATATATATATATATATATATATATATATGTATATATATATGTGTGTGTGTGTGTATTTATATATAATGATAAATTTTGCACATTTAGACGTGTTTTTCATATTTATATAAGCCATATATTATACTCCCTTATTATCTGGATTCTCTTTATACGTCGGGATCAGAGAACCAAGGGGGAATCAACTCAAGAGATAATAGCTTCTGGTCGGATGGGGAATCGAACCCTGGTCCGAGAAACTAGCACGAAAATTGGTATTACATACACACACACATATGTATATATATATACATATATATATATATATATATATATATATATATATATATATATATATATAATGTGTGTGTTTTGTATTTGCAGTGGATATTTGAGACGTCAAATGATAATAAAGAATTGAAATATGGCAACTCGATTTGTAACTTTTGTATGCTTTTGCTAACAAAGACGGCCCTTTACTGTCTTTGGTTCGCTAAGGTTTGTGAAGGCTCCGCCCACTTCGTAGAAGTAGTAAGAAGAGCAACACCTTGTCTGTTTTGTCATGGGAACACCAGAGACATCTGACGAAAGATATCCCCCGAGTGTCGGCGTTCTTTTGATTCTAACTGTACTTACACCTTGTGCAACCATGTGAATGACGTCCGGGCCACATACTTACACCTTGTGCTACCATGCAAGTGACATGCATTGACGTACTCCCTCCTTGCTCTTGCCACTCTCTCTCTCCTAATTTTCATAAAAAAAAACTTAGCGGCCGCGGCGTCTGCAAAAAATGTATGGACAAAAATCGCGTCCAGTGGGTTGTAACCCGGCTGAAGGTCTATCAAATAATAATAGTATTCTTTATACCTTGTGCACCACCATGGACACTGCCCGTGTTACAGGTCCTTCATACAACAATCCAAAGATGTATGCTGGCCCAAAGAATTCAGGGGCCAATACACCAACATTAAATCTATATCCACGAAGGAAAGCTCTCCCTTAAAGAGCTAATTGATGGAACTCAAATCTTTCACATGGAGAACAACGTTGGCAGGCTCATATTAGCTGAAGCTGTAAGCATTCCCCTCCAAATGCCAAAGTTGAACATTCAACAAGATTCTGATTACACTCTCCCTTAGACAGAAAAGAGATTTGCAGCAAAGTGGAGAAATGATGGAACAGGATGCCCCTCAACATTGGAAGTCATACGCTCTTCAGCAGGAATCTTATATCCCATAGATGGCCAATAAGCAGCATTACGTACTTCTAGCCCCCTAATGGCAAAGGGATCTTGACTACCTGACCTGTAATGTGAGTGGTCTCCAACATCTTTCTAAGGACATCCTCAGATGTAGGTAGAAGTTCTATATTGAATCAGTCAGTGCAATCTGATATTATGTCTGTGGTTTTCTCGACAGAAAAGTTCGTGAAGAGGCTCTTCACATCAAGAGAGGCAATCTCTTATTGAGGTACTTTTTTCAATAAGTCAATAAATTTCACTGCTAATTCCAATGATTAGACGCCAGGTATGTAGAGGATGAGGATCTCATTTAAAACCTTCACTGTCTTGGTGGTAGGTACATCGATATGAGAGATCTTAAGTCTTGGGGGTTTTCCTGTCTTATGGGTTTTTACTGCACAATAACTATAGTTACCTATAGTTTTGGGACATTTGAAAGTGTTTTGTTTATTATTGGCCCTTGTTACAAGCTTGGGCATCCTCTTCTTGAGTTCTTCAGCTGGGTCCTTTACTAGGTGCTGGAACTTGAAGGATTACCCTCATTTTCTAGTTGAAGGAGATGGTCCATAAGGACTTCTCTCTATATTTTCTTCAGCTTCGGGATGTAGCTTCTTAGTATCGGTTCCTTTGAGACCTAAGTTTAGGTATGGTCTCTGGTGATATGTCAGTTTGATCTCAGTCAGATTAACGAAGACATCTTGGCACTGCTCATTTATAATAGGTCTTCCATTGAGCATTAACAAATGCTTAATACTCGAAACATTGCATGATGAAAAAATTAAAACACCTTTACAGAATAGATTGATCACCAAAAATCTGAAAAACTTTCTCAACAAGTTAATTTTTTGTTCAATGGAAGAAGGGACAGACTGAATGTGATTCTCGAAAGTAAATATGCTATTAAGAATCACACCTTAAACTTTGAATTATAAAGTCAAAAACAACATTATCAATGCTGAGATCTGGAAGTTGAGGAGCCACTGTCCTCGATCTACTTACAATCATACTTTGAATTTTGTTAGGGTTCAGAGCTATATGCCTCATAATTTGCACCGTGCACTAATTTTAGCTAGATCTCTATCAAGGAATTCAGCAACCCCAGATCTACATTCAGGAGATGGAATTGATGCAGAGAGTAGCATCAAGTGCAACGATCTTTCTTTCTGGGCCAAACCACAAGTCATCAGTAGCTTCCTGATCACAATCAAGGGGTTTCTGTACAGCATTGGAGATTGTCAGAAGGGCATCACATGCTCCAAGGCTTTCATGAAACCGAAATTGCAAACTAGGGAACAGAGGATTACCTTTTTCAAATCTATCTGGATGTTTTGCCAAAAGACATTCAAAAACTTTTGATAACATGAGATTACGGAAATAGGGCAATAATCAACTAAACTTGTGCTACCATAAACATGTTTGCATAATGGAATAACACTACCAATTCTTCAACAAGGGGTAAAAGCTCCTCTTCTTGCAAACTTACAGAGAGTAACAGATAACTTAGGAGCTAAGAAATCTGCATTCTATAGAAAAACAAAGCATCATGGTCCATCAAAAGAGTTTTAATTTCGTGAGACTTAAAAGCTAAGCTAGTTAGTTTAGCTTCAGGAGAACATGAATGAGGAAGATCAAGTTTCTCATTATTCTGTTTCCTGTAAAACACATCAGCCAAGAGGGTTGCCTTTTCCTTTGGAGGGTGAGTGACCGCACCATCTGGCATAATCAAAAGAGGAACTGTTACATCTACATCAAAGAGTGTAGATTTAAGAGAGGCCCACCACTTATGTTCCTGGATTGTACCAGAAAGGGTTTCTGTTATGATTAAATTGTATTCCTTTTCAGTTGAAGCATAAGCTCTTTGAGCAAAAGCTCTAAGCTGAGTATAGCTATTCCAAGTGAAATATGATATGTTAACCATTCAAAGATGACAGGCCTCCTTCCTTTCCAAATAAGCATTTATCGAAGAAGTTACAAAGAAAATAAATGATGCTATCAACATTCCCTGTGATCATGATGACCAACGTCTGTTAGGAGCTAAGTGTGCTAAGTGTCTTATGACCACTTACAATAAAGTGAGTAAAAGTGAATATGATACCATGTGCCCACCGATGGAAAAGGCTATAACCATAAAAGACCAATCTCCTTGGTTTGATGTAGAGACTTTGGTAAAATAGAGGGAAAAAAGACGTAAAGAAAGAAAGAGGAATAGGTTAAAAACTGAAAGTACTTGGGTAGAATACAAAAATGCTGCCTCTCAATATAACTACCTACTAAGAAGGAAAAAAGTGAATACTATAAGAGAAAGATCCTCGAAGCAGCAACAGACATAAATAAGTTATATCATCTCCTGAATGGTAGAATGGGAAATGTAAAAGAAAAAAAAGCTACCTGATGGATACAGTGACCAGGAACTAGCAAATAATTTTCTAGTATTCTTTAAAAACAAAATTGAAAATATAACCATGTTATTTGTAAATACTCAACATCAGATTAATGATACACCAGGTACACAGACAAAATTAATACGATTTAACAACATAACACAAGATGACATCACCAGGATTATCAAGAGAGCAAAGAAAACAAACTGCGCGATCAATCCTATGCCAATATCTGAAGTAATTGGAGAGAGAGACTTTTCTAGTCTAGCCGAAATTATAATGAGAATAGCAAATGCAAGCATTGATGAATGTAAGTTTCCTAAATCTGAGAAAATGGCTATAGTCACACCAGTTCTGAAAAATGCACTGGACTACCAGGAATTAAGCTCATATAGACCTATTTCGAATCTATCCTTTGTCTCAAAAGTGCTTGAATATGTAATTCTTGAACAACTAGTCAGCCACTTAGAAGTAGTAGAAGCTTTGCCTGACAACCAATCTGCTTACAGAAAACTATACTCAACGGAGACAGCTGTCTGCTCTGTTGTAAATAATATGCTAGAAATGATGGATGAAAATAAATGTGGTATTTTAATACTGCTCGATCTCAGTGCTGCTTTTGATACAGTTCTGCATGAACTGCTACTAAATGATCTACGGTCCATCGGCGTTGAAGATCAAGCCTTCGAATACCTAAAAGACTAATTAGTTAGTAGAAATTACTGTGTACAAATTGGAAACTCTTATTCATCATATGAACCCTTAAACAGAGGGGTACCCCAGGGGAGTGTACTTGACCCAATCTTATTCTGCATCTATACTATTGGTCTATCGAAAATGCTACAAAGGCATGGCGTGAAGTTTAAACTATTTGCAGTTGACACACAATTTTACTTCTCCATAAATGATATACTTGACACTACTGAAACTCTAAACCGAATCCTTGAAAGTATTAGAGCATGGATGAAATTTAAACAACTAAAATTAAATGAGAACAAAACTGAATTCATGGTGGTGGGCAAGAGAAACAGTGTGAGAAACTTGGGTGATATTCAAATGAACATAAATAATGACTCGGTGCCAATACCTAGTAAAGTTCGAGATCTAGGTGTATTTCTTGACTGTAACTTATCTCTAAATGCCCAAATAAATAAAGTAATAAAAACTGCTGGTTATCATCTAAGAAATATTGCGTTTATAAAAAAGTACCTGGATGAAAATTCTGTAAAGAAACTTGTGATAAACTGTGTTATTACCAGGACTGACTACTGCAACTCTATCTACTACAATTTACCAAAAGTGCAACTTAAGAAATTACAAAATATAATAAACAGAGGAGCAAGACTGATAAAAGGTGTCCCACGTAGAGAAAGGATCACCCTTATATTAATCGATTTACACTGGCTGCCGATTAAAGCGAGAATTGAATTTAGAATATGTACAATAACCAACCAAGTTATCACTACCAGGCAACCAAAATACTTAAGAGAATTGCTACATATTGCGCAGCCAACAAATCATGTTGACACAAGAATAGTTACAGATGGCTTTAAACTGTTGGAACCTAGATTTATGTCTACTTTAGGATCCAGAGCCTTTAAATATGCGGCCTCAAGACTATATGATAAGCTCCTACGAAACATTTGAATGATTGAAGACATTAAGGCTTTCAAGAGGAAACTGAAGACTTATTTCATGAGTCTTTTGACAGTGACGATTTAACAGTAAATGAACAATACGTGATCTGAAACGTTAAATACTCTGAACAAACAAGGTAAAACGACAGTGGAGGTCTTGTAGAGAGTGGGGCTCCCCTGCTGTATGGGACTGGAAAAGCAGCCATCAAAGTAAGTAAGTAAAGTACAATCATCATTGAACCATGGTTTGTCTTTCACTCGGCACTTCAGCACACAAGAAGGGATACACCTATCAATTATGTTGAACAACAGGCTCAGCACTATTATACAATTGTGACCAATTCAAGTTTAAAAGATCACTCAAAATGCCATCACAGCCTGTTTGAGATTTTATATACATCATGCATAAGTATGACAAATCAGGGATAGGCTGCTCAGTCTTCACTACTAATGAAATTAAAACATGATCAGACGTCCCAGCTGTAGAACCAATCTTACTTGTTATAATACCAAGAGGGTCAGTGAATACTAGGCCCAAGCAGTTACCAAACCTGTGAGTAGCTTCATATATGATTTGCTCATAGCTTAATTCACAGGTAAAGTCCAAAGCTCTTAACCTATGCCAATCAGTAGGAGTAATACAATTTAACCCCTCCCTAAGGTGAGCATTGGAATCACCAACAAGAACAAAAGAGGCCTTTTTATCATCTTCTTGAATGAGACAATCGGAGAGAGACTCATCTATGCCTAGATTCTGGCAAATCAAAGACAAATAGAAGTTGTTATGCTTACCATAAATTTTTATTACCTAAATTCCTTTACATCATCATTAGTAGCAGGACTCATGAGAAGCTGGATACTCAGTCCTAATATACACCGCCATTCCCCTTGTCCTAGGAATGGTATCCCGTTTTGAAACTATTTGCTTCTTGAAATCAGTGATAATGAGCTTAGATGAGTCCCTCATATGAGAAATCAAAGTTTCTTAGCATAGAATATCATACTGTTTGGACACAAAAGTAAGATCTTGAATACTGGCATGCAGACCACGAATATTGTAATACAGGAAACGACATCGTTTCTCAACCAGGGGTCAGCAGATCCCTATGGGGACGCAGGAACCTATCAAGGGCTCTGCAGAACATGGAATTCAATATATTACAGTTAATCCTGTCATGGATAATGTTTTGTTTAGAATTCATGATTACACAAAGGGTCGTAATGGATATGTCCAGTTTCTTGTTTGTCTTTGACTAGTTGCGTATCTCAGAGTGTGGCGATGCTTTGTTTAATATATTCTAATGTTTCTATCACTTAATGCTTTAAAAAGTGAGGAAATTATATTTGCTTGTAACGTTGCTTCCAGGGTGGCATAACATGATGCAATAGATATACAGGGCGTTCGTTGTGCAGAGTTCAGCCCAAGGGAAGTCTTTCCATATATACGACCTGGATCTTACCAATACGATAGCTTCAGACTTTCCTATATACCATCATCAGCATCTACGCCTATTGACGCAAAGGGCCTCGGTTAGATTTCACCAGTCGTTTCTATCTTGAGCTTTTATTTCAATATTTCTCCATTCATCATCTCCTACTTCGCTCTACATAGTCCTCAGCCATGTAGGCCGGGGTCTTCTAACTCTTCTAGTGCCTTGTGGAGCCCAGCTGAACGTTTGGTGAACCAATCTCTCTTGGACAGTGCGAAGAGCATCCCCAAATCATCTCCATCTACCCCTCATCATGATCTCATTCACATATGGCACTTTAGTAATCTCTCTTATAGTTTCATTTCTAATCCTGTCCTGCCATTTAACTCCCAATATCCTTCTGAGAGCTTTGTTCTCAAATCTACTAAATCTATTGGAGATTGTTTCATTGTCATACCATGACTCATGTCCATAGAGTAACACTGATCTCACTAAACTGATATATAGTCTGATTTTTATATGTAATGTCAGGCGATTTGATTTCAGACTATATATCAGTTTAGTGAGATTGGTGTTACTCTATGGACATGAGTCATGGTATGACAATGAAACAATCTCCAATAGATTTAGTAGATTTGAGTCATGGTATGACAGGTGGAGAAGGATTGGACTGGACTGATGATAGGAATTTAGCAGACCTAGAGTATACTGATGATGCTGTACTTGTGAGCAGAACACCACAGGATTTGCAATGCTTGCTTACCAGAATGCATGAAATATC
>NC_090726.1:159672606-159677606 GCF_036898095.1 Palaemon carinicauda
CTACTATGAAATCTCCTCCATCTATTGTTAAATAAAATTCTATGCCACCTTCTGCTGCTTTGCCTTTTTCATGCCTTCTAATTCTTTCTTTACTTCTACTGTTAAGTACCAGCTCAGATGTTTCATTATTTCTATTGGTAAAGTTATTTCTTATATCACTATTGTATAATCGCGTCATCTCTGTTGTGGATAATATTTCCATTTTCCTCCTTTAAAATAAATATCTGTTGGCGCCATGTGCCTAGTCTCCTTTTCATCAACTTGATGCTTCTGCCTTTCATTAGTGTTTCCTCAATTTTGGTCTGATTAGGTTCACGAATATCTTGTGTTTTTAGTTTGTTTATTATTTTGAATAGTTCTGTTAATCCTATCTCATCTCCCTTGGATTTTTACCCTCATCTCCAGTCTTTTCTTCATTTGGTTTTTGGTGTTTTCCTTGAAATTGTTTAGGAACTTTTCCACCTATCTCTTGTGCTGATGCCAATACAAATTTAGTTAAATTACTGTTCATTTCTTTTTTACTTGCTTCCATTTCACTATCTAGCTGGGAGTATGTATTTTGTATTGGTAAACTAAACCCTTAAGATTTCTCTCTTATTACATGAGTGTTTATTTTCTTTCTTAAAATCATTTTTTCTCTCTCTTTCCTTAGATCTAAACAAATTTTGCTTCTCACCGTTCTATGATCGCTTGTCTTTAACTTGTTCAACACTGTTACATCTTTAAGTTGATTGACTTTTTCACTGCTGGGCTTCTCCTTGTCTATTTTCTATGTTCATTTTAATAAAAGGTGTTAATGATTTTAAAATTGCTTCTTTCAGCAAATTCTACAAGCATGTCTTCTCTGGCATTCCCTGTGACTATTCCAAATTTACATACTGCTGATTCTTCTCTCTTCTTTTGACCTACTTTAGCAATGAAATCACCCAAACAAATGTACATTGAGTCTTATGATTTTTTCATAGATGTCTCCAAATCTTCATAAAAATTTCATATTTCTACCTCTGTATGGGATGTTGTTGGTGCATTCGTTTGAATGATCTTTAGTTTATACTTTTTATTTAGTTTGGTAGTTAATCTTGCAATTTCGTCACAAGTACTCCAAAATTTTAGTATGTTACCTGCAAGATTTTGATTAATAAGAAAACCTACTCAATTTTCTTTGTTCCTTTCATATCCTCTGAAACAAAATATATGGCCCTCGTTTAATTCTATATAAGATTTCCCAGTTCTTCTAATTTCACTCAATCTTATTATATCACAATTGAATCCTTTCAGCTCTTCTAGTAACACAGAAGATCTTCTTCCCTAGACAGGGTCCTGACTTTGTATGTTGCAAGGTTCAGTTTCCAAAGGTGGCCAGTTCTAGTCCAGAGATTTTTAGCACCCCCAACACTGGAATGTAGTTGCCTGCCACCTCGGGCAGCTGTTCCACTGCCACTGGAGACTGGGGGCCGAGACGGGGATTTGATATACATGTCTGAGTTTTGGCCAGCTTTCCTCACCACTCTGACCACTGCGGATTGGTAATGGTGGGAGAGTTTCATCTGATCGCTCACAGCACACCAACCGTAGTTTAGGTGGGCCAGATATGTATATATATATATATATATATATATATATATATATATATATATATACACACACACACACACACACACATATATATATATATATATATATATATATATATATATATATATATAATGAGACGTCGGCATATGGGTTTTCTTCATTTATTAGAAAAGATTTGTTCGTAAGTACACATTGCACAAACTACCCTCTCAGGTGAGGGACTCGTCAACTCGAGTACTCACCGGCAACTAACTACTGCCTTCGTTATCAAAATGCAGCCATTGCAAAACATGCAGACACATATGTTTTTGTGGAATACTCATGAATATTGAGTTCATTTACCTTGATATACAAGACATCTACATACGCGAATTAGGACATATATATATATATATATATATATATATATATATATATATATATATATATATACATATATATACATATATCTCATATATATATATATATATATATATATATATATATATATATATCAACAACAAAGGCAGCCCTTTCTAGTTCACTGTATGACAGAGCCCTCAGATATGTCCTTATTCATGTCTGAGATTTACTCAATTTTCATTACCACGCTGAGATTTTTTTTCTAATCGCTCACAGCAAACCAACCTAGTTTGGGTGACCCTGACTAGCACAGCTTTGCTGATCATGGCAATACACAAACCCCTTCATCACGATAAAGGGATCCCTATTCAGAAAGGAGTATATATATATATATATATATATATATATATATATATATATATATATATATATACAGTATATATATATATATGTATATATATATATATATATACATATATATATATATATATATATATATATATATATATGTGTGTGTGTGTGTGTGTGTGTGTCTTATAGAAAACACAAATTAATGTAAATAGGACAAAATATTAGGCGTACGTTAATCTTATTGAAGTAAAGTAACTCTGGAATCTTTATTCAGCATAATGGAGGAGCTGTGTAGTCTACATTCATCTCAGAGAAGAGGCCTGAGCTTGCAGATTTCTTCAAGGGTGGTAAGTGGCTTCTTCAGCTGAGCTACCTTGAAGACATATTCTGCAAAGAAGTAAATAAGGTGAACAAAGCAATGCAAGGTGCAAACACATACAACATTTCCCAGTACCATAAAGCCGAGGCTTTCAAAAGAAAGCTCAAGTTGTGGCGTGTTCCTACCTCATTAGGAATTCCTGATATGTTTGTAAAGATTTAATACAGAGGCATTAGTTTCAATGTAGTCAGAAGCACAGGTAACATTGCACCTGTCAAAGAGAAATTCTAACACATATTTCCTTGAACTAACTAAGGAACATTCTAGTTCTTACCAGCGGATAAACTATTCCTTCATGGAGTATATTGAGATGAAGCTTCCAGAAGCCTCAGTCAAAATTATTAGAGGAGCTCATTGACCTATTATCCGATGGTACCATGAAGACTTGATTCTGTTCAGTTCGCGATTTCTCATGGAGTAGCCTAACTATGAAAGTTATTACCTTTCAGCCGTGACACCACTAATAACTAAATCTAGGTCAAGATTAAGGATCGAAGATAACATATGCACCAGTTTATTAAGAATACCTCCCCGCATTGATAACATAATTGCCTGCAGTCAGTAGCAAGTATCACATTAAGTAAAAAAATACATCATTTGTAAATAAAGAAAAAGTAATTGATCATATACAAAATTTGCTGTGAGTATCTCTTTATGTAATCATGTTCCTGTATTTATAACTTAATTTTTCAGTCACTAAATAAGAGTATCATTTTGAAAAAATACAGATTTTGTCCTTTTATTTTTCTATAAAGTTTGTACAATGAAAACAATCCGATGATTGACACCACCTGCCGTGAAAAGATATTTTTTTATTAACAATGCAAATATGAAATTACATCCTATCTAATTCCGTACCAAGGGGACCCCTGAAAATATAAGTGGATGCAAGGTGTACACAAAGCTTGAAAGGTTGAGAAAGGCTGATTCTATGGCGTGCTGGTTCCAAAGTTTGCTCAATGTCGTCAGACAGGATAAGAATTAGAAGCTATAGTAAATATTCCTCATATTTAAAAACTAACTTAAGAATAATGATAACAAAAACCATATATACAGAAATATATAAAACGTGATTGATACATCCCATGGATTAGAGATAAAAAGTCTGATAAAATTGGTCAACATGGCGGAGCCGACACAACAAGCAAGGCTAAGTACTCTCCAGGATAACCACTTCAACTGAGGGGATGACAGTAAAGATGGTTTGGAAAACGAATGCTTTTAAGGTAGATAAAGCAACAGATAAACAGCCATGTATCTATGACACTTCTATTAAGCCTGCCCAACATACCATTCCAAAAAGAACAAGAGAAAGAGAAATAAGATAGAATATAGTGGCCGAGTGTACCCTCAAACAAAGGAACTCTTACTCGAGAAAGTAGTAGACCATGGTACAGGGGCTATGGCACTACCCAGGACTAGAAAATAATGGTTTGATTTTGGAGTGTATTTCTCCTAGAAGAGCTGCTTACCATGGCTAAAGCGTCTCTTTTATCCTTACCAAGTGTAGCCATTGAACAATTACAGTGCAGTAGTTAACCCCTTAAGATGAATTGTTTAGTAACCTAATTATTGTCATGTGTGTGAGGACAGAGGAGAATGTGAAAAGAATAGGCCAGACTATTCGATGTACAGTATGTGTCGGCAAAGGAAAAATTAGCCATAACCAGAGAAAGGGGTCCAATTTAGTACTGTTTAGCAAGTCAAAGGGTACAATGATTCTCTTTAGCTATGGTAAGCAGCTCTTCTAGGAGAAGGACACTCCAAAATCAAACTATTCTTCTCTAGTCTTGGGTAGTGTCATAGCCTCTGTACCATGATCTTCCACTGTCTTGGGTTAGAGTTCTCTTGCTTGAGGGTACACTCGGGCACACCATTCTATCCAATTTCTCTTCCTCTTGTTTTGTTAGTATTTATATTTTATATAGAAAATATTTATTTTAATGTTGTTACTGTTTTTAGAATACTTTATTTTTCCTTGCTTCCTTTCCTCACTGGGCTATTTTTCCTGTTGGGGCCCCTGGGCTTACAGCATCCTGCTTTTCAATTTAGGGTTGTAGCTTAGCAAGTAATAATAATAATAATAATAATAATAATAATAATAATAATAATAATAGAGGAAGTATCTCAACCGGTGGAAGGTGCCTATGCAAGATACGTGGATGACAGCATCACAATTAGAACTGATGAACCAGAAGAGCATGCTAGTGCAGTACCTTGAAAGCCTACTCAATTATAGACTTCACAGCTGAAGTTAAAAGGAAAAATATATTTTTCCTTTCAATGATGATCTTGGTGAGAAACAGGAAACCCGGTATGCCACATCATTCATTCAAAGGAATCGAGGCGTCTT
>NC_090726.1:159687606-159697606 GCF_036898095.1 Palaemon carinicauda
GCGTTCGGCTGCCATTGACCCCGCCAACCCTGACAATGTCACGCTGTCTTTATCGCTGGGGAAGAAATACGAGCTGACATATATCAGCCTCCAATTTTGTGGCCAAAAACCTGACTCGCTCTCCATCTATAAATCTATGGACTACGGCCGCACGTGGCACCCCTTCCAGTACTACTCGTCTCAGTGCCGCAAGGTCTACGGTCGTCAGAACCGTATGGTAATTGGGAAGGCCAACGAACAGGAGGCCCTTTGCACGGATGCCCGCCTGAGCCATAGCGACCCCCTGACGGGATCAGACACCGGCCGGATCGCCTTCAGCACCTTGGAGGGTAGACCATCGGCCTACGATTTTGACTCTTCCCCGGTGCTGCAGGATTGGGTGACGGCGACCGACATCAAGGTGGTTCTCAACCGTCTGCACCCGGAGTTGGACGAGGCCACAGCCGATAACGAAAGTGTGGCTGAAGAGAGCTACAGCTACGCCATCGCTGACCTGGCTGTAGGAGGCCGCTGCAAATGCAATGGTCACGCCTCTCGGTGCATCCCGGACAAGACCACAGGAGAGCTCGTCTGTGACTGCGCTCATAACACAGCCGGTCGAGACTGCGAGAAATGCAAGAGATTCCACTTCGACCGTCCTTGGGGACGAGCAACGGCTCTCGAGGGCAACGAATGCGTAGGTAAGTTTTGCGGACAGGTCAAACCTGTTTTCTAGGTCTAGGTAAAAGTTTCTTTGAACAGTTTTATTCGATTCAGTTGGAAATTAGAAAGGGTTTTTGATCATGCATAAACATTTTTATTTGTATCTCCACCCAAATTAGCACACTACATCATTTATATATTAATTGATTCACACCGACGTGCATGTGCCTAACATAATAGAGTTAACTTGATAGATCGTCGGTGTTGGATGTATGTACGAAGCAAGTGGAAAACTTTGAAAGTTTGTTTAGAAAACAAAGTTTCCTAATATTCTAAATTTTCATAGCGCGAATTGTTAAGTAAGATATATGCTGGATAAGTTTAAAACAATATTAATTTCCAACAACAAAAGGTAAGAACTATTAACTTATGTTATAGAAATTTAATGTTTATACGTCTATTTGGTAATTTAGAATTATCGAAGAAATCTAATTGGTGAACCAATATGGTTCATATTCGACAAAATTTTTTGTTTAAAAAAGTCTAGACATCCTATGTACAAACCTTGAACTAACAAGTGTATAAGTTTCGAAAGACCTGCTGATAGGTAGGCCTATGTGGGAAATTTGCATGAAATGTAAATGGTGACAGGAAGTCAAAATATTTCTGTTAAACAACAAAATTGTTTGTCATTACAATATCTCACTGATTGTCATGTTTCTATTGTCTAGAGACCTTAACGTTAAAAGGCGTGTGCTCTGGATGGGTTAAAATGTTCTCGCAATAATTATTTTTCTTTGCAATTTATTATATTCTACTGTTAACGGCTATTTCTATGAAAATATAATTTAATCATATCATCTACCCAACGGTTATTCAATATGTCTAGGCCTACCTTTTTTTTCGTAAACACACACAAGGACAGGCTATGCTCATAGTTTGAAAATTATTATACACGCGCACACACACACACACACATATATATATATATATATATATATATATATATATATATATATATATATATATATATATATATATATATATATATATATAAAACGTTAAACGCACAATAGATTTAATATTGCAGTCATATATCACCAAGTACATTATTATCCTCACAAAAATGGGACTTTTGTAGAGCCGACGATTTTTTTGCAGACATTACTATTATTATTTGTGATGTTATTCACAATGTGCTAAAATTTAAATGAAAAAGCAAAACAAAGAGAGAGCTTTCTTATAATGAAAACTTCCTCCAGAAGGTAGAATATTGGAAGGATGGAGGGAAAATGAAATTGCTACAAAGTTGCATTTACTGTAATATACGGAAACACTTCCTGAAACTCTCTCTCTCTCTCTCTCTCTCTCTCTCTCTCTCTCTCTCTCTCTCTCTCTCTCTGTTTGCTAATGCTATCTCAATTTGTTTGGATTGGTCGTTCATCATAGTAAGCTTGGACTGGGGCCCTTTTATATATGTGAATAAGCTCACACGGAAGCAGACGATTAAAATGTTTTGAAGCGAATGCGCTTTCAGCTAAAACTTTTGGTATTTATTTTGCATTTGTCTCATGGTTATGCTTGATTGTAAAAAGAGTAACTTCGTGAAACTTCAAAAAAGTAGCTTCGCTTGTAGTTGTACCCGGCCTTCATTTTACTCAACAGGAGCACTCAGTTTTTTTTTCATCGTATATAATCTTAAATATTTGGTTATCGCCTTTTTTTTAAACGCTCGTAATTTTATTATTTTGGAAACCGAGTAGCTAGCCCAATTAGCGATGAATCTAATTGCAGGAAATTAAATGTAATCTATTTATCTATAGGCCTATGATATACAGTGTATATATATATATATATATATATATATATATATATATATATATATATATATATATATATATTTAGCAAAACAATTATTATTTTATAATGGTAATTTACAAGAAATTAGGTTTTGTGTTAAGAATGCAGTTTTGAGTTTCATTTATATAAATACAAGCACTATATACATATAATGTGTATTTTTCTACAGTGTTTAGTATCTTGTATGGTCCTCGCTTTCAACCTCTTATTCGGATGTGCCGAACATTAAAAAGAAAATATAATGCCCGTTTTTTATTTTTCCGTACCCTTCTCTCTTTCTCTCTAGCTGACACTAGGTTGCTGATATATTAATATCTCTCTCTCTCTCTCTCTCTCTCTCTCTCTCTCTCTCTCTCTCTCTCTCTCTCTCTCTCTCTCTCTCTCCGAGTTTCTTTTCCTTTTTGCTTTACTCTATCTGCAAAGTGTAGGACAGTGGTGCTGTGTCCGACACCTCGGCTCGATGCTCATAAATTGCGGAAAGGAATCGACGCAAACCCCGCGGAAATAAATGCCGCGCGAGTGCCTTGAGAGTATATAAATCCCGGGCAAAGATCTTAGATTTCGTTAAAGAATACTTTACGTTGTCTGCTAGTGGAGAAATTGTAGCGAGTCTCTCTCTCTCTCTCTCTCTCTCTCTCTCTCTCTCTCTCTCTCTCTCTGATGGGAAAACAATATGTGAATCATGATGGTTTGCATGCGTCAGAAGAGCTGCATCCATACACAATCTTATATATATATATATATATATATATATATATATATATATATATATATATGTGTGTGTGTGTGTGCATGCATGTAGTATGTATACTTTGGGTGCTTTTCTAAATGGTTCAGTTATGTGAGTTCATTAAATAAAACTGTCATATATGGAATTCACTGTCACTATTGATAACACATTGATTTTTTTTTTTAGATATCGTAAACAGAAAAACTATTTGAAGTTTAGAAGTACAAAGATACAAAAGAGAGGACTCATCGTGACAGTTTACTGTGGAGGGCATAATGATCGAAAGATATTTGGAAGAGTAAAGTCGTCATCTTTGTCGTGTGAGCACGAATTAGGCAGAGCCAAATCAAATTATTAGTTATTGAGATGATTGCACTTCAAATATTATTCTGCCATTTAAGTAATGAATTTGTACTCTGCCTGCTTACACACATAATTAATGTATATGAATACGTGTGTGCACGCTAGCAATGTTCATATGTCCACATGATTTTCATGGAGTTTTGTGTCTTCCTCAGGAGGTACCGTAGGGTAATTGGTATACCTTAAGGAAAATGAACAAAAATTTGATTTACTCCAAAGTCTATCATAATATCTTTTCGAAAATTATTAACTCGTGTATTTTATCTTAAGCTCCACCACATTAGTCCCGCGTAGACTCGTTTGCACCAGGACATGGAGTAGGCTAATGGTACTCTTTGAAGAAAGAAGATGAAAATGGGGATTATTACAGTATGGAATATATTTTTTTTCAAGGCAAGACAGTTTAATGATAATCGTGCATCAGATAAATTGGTGATGTGATTGTAGAGAAGTTCGAGAAAATTGCAGTAGATAGAAGCGTTTTGGTAATTATTACATTATTGTTTTGGATTTATAGCCTACCATGTAATGGGTAAGCTTTCATGTTAGGTTGCGCTCTCTCTCTCTCTCTCTCTCTCTCTCTCTCTCTCTCTCTCTCTCTCTCTCTCTCTATATATATATATATATATATATATATATATATATATATTATATATATATATATATATATAATATGCTAATTGAAAAAGATAGATGCATCTTTCATTTCTCATTCAAGTTATTTTGTAACATGGAAAATGTTAGAAATTAACATGTCCACAGTTTTTATTTATATGTGGCAGTTTTGTTTTGGTTAACGTACGCATTTATAGTTTGATAATGGTCGCCTCTGACCAAAAAAATAAAATAAAAATGTAAATATGGATAATATAATACTGATTAAATGAAATGTTATAAATAATAAATTGACACGGGGAATGTTGTATTTGAGCGAGGACACCACAGTCCGGAAAAATACTAGATAATGAGCCGTGAAGAATAGGACAGCTACTGCTATAACATACGAGAGGTTGAGCTCTCCCTGGTATCTGGATTAAAAAATAATATAGATATTCTATTTTACTATGTTATGTTGCTCACATAGGCTCAATAAAAGTACAGAATACATTCCTTTTAATAAACAGGAAAATAACCATCATGACGAAAATTGTACTGTAGGCCTATTCATAGAATGGGCCTACATGGTAAATCATCACTGCATTTGGGGTGTCCACTTTATATATCCATTATTGCAACCGAACCAAAAGTTTATATTGATTGTTTCATGTTATATCCTTTTAATTCTGTTTCACTTGGATATTTTCTATAAGATAAGCGCAAGTAATAGTTGTGAGAAATATAGTACCAGTTTATCGTCGACGTTTAACCCCTGTGTGTTATTATATGCTGTGGTAATGAGGTGATGACTTTATTTCTGCTGAGATTTATCTCTCTCTCTCTCTCTCTCTCTCTCTCTCTCTCTCTCTCTCTCTCTCTCTCTCTCTCTCTCTCTATATATATATATATATATATATATATTGATTTCAAACAACTTTTTTCCCTGAGGTGAATTCAGGAGAAACCAGAATAAACGATCATTTTAATGGTAATTCTTCTTTGAATCCCGTACAGACTCCTCTTAGTCTCACAATCGTATATAATAATAATAATCGTTATTTCAGCAAAAGCCATTTACAGAGTTACAGTAATCTTACACTTATGACATCAGTAAAATAAGAAAAAAATAAGATATGCAATATTACCAGTGATACAGTACATACGTCAATTACTACTATGACCATAGAGTTCCAAGGTCAGGAGCGTATGTAGTGTTTACTGCAAAAGATAACACCAGACTTAGATGTGCAAAATACGGTACTGGATACAGCAGCAATAGCAAAAAAAATTAGTTTTTTGTCAGTATAAGGTTACATTAGAGATATAACAGTGATACGCTACAACAGATGCTGAGACGGTCATCTATATTTATGGTACATTGATAGAAGTTGTAGTAGTCTCAGTAGGGTCAATGATAATACAGGTAACAAAATCACAATAACATTAGCGCCTAATAATGATGATAATATGCATATTATCAGCAGATAAAAAGAGGAAAAAAATAATAGAGATGACAATGATAATTATGTTGGAACAAAAATTGCTTGGATAATGATAGTAATATGAAAAAAAAAAAAATATTGCAATGGATATGGTGGTGGCCTATTGGAAACGTCCCTGCCTGGCGCTCTGTATGACGGGGGTTTGAGACCTGCTTAAGCTCAGTATGCCAGGATACCAGATAATTTTAAATCAATCAAGCTCTATAGTTTCTAGAAGTGTTCACAATCTCACCTTCACTGTGTGCTAGGGATGCGGTTTTGAAGGAGCCTGTAAGTGTACCTGCTAAGTCATCAGTAGCCATTGCCTGGACCTCCCTGGTCCTCGCTTCATGAAGAGGGCTTGGTCGCTAATTATATATATATATATATATATATATATAAGAGAGAGAGAGAGAGAGAGAGAGAGAGAGAGAGAGAGAGAGTCAGTCAGTCAATCTAGGGTTTTGTCACTGTCCATTGCCTCTGCCACTCATGAGCGACCTTTAACTATAAACAATCCTAAGAAGTATTAGATTATGTCTTTTACTATGTTTACATATATATAGCCTACGTTAGTTAATGCTATTCGATTAAATAAATGTGTACTGAATATACGTGAGCATTCAAGCTGTTCTTTATTTAGGTTTTGGAGGTAAACGGAACAGATTTTTTTTATTTAAAATCAGGATATTTTTTTTTTATTATTTTTCTTAAATATTCAGAGACTGTTTTTAATTGTCGCCTAAATTTCTTTTCCGGAAATTTGTTTCGTTGGTATTTTGTTGTTTATGTTTGCCCACCATCACTATTTTAGTGATACTTTGTGAAATGTTTTTATTTGTGATGAAATAAATGTTGATAAATATGTCATCTTTATTTGTATGCTTTTGAAACAAGATAGCTCAGGGGATTCTCAACTTGGATTACAATTATCTAAATTAATGTTGATTCCATTTAGTAATATATAGAATCAAGTCTTCATTGGGCCAATCGGAAACGTAATAATTCAAGAGAATATTGAATGAGTAATTATGTTGAAGTTTTAATAGGTTTCTCTTTGGTATTACCATTCCCCTCAGTTTTCCCGTCGGGGGTTAAGATGTTTCGGCTGTCGGGTACCGGTGACTTGTAGTCCAAGTTAGGTCGCCCGGGGGAATAGTTTTGAACACTTCCTAACAAACTTTAGTGACATTTACAGGATTTGTGGTTTTGAGTGCGCGAGGTCTCCCGAGCAGGTAGCCCGTTATGAGCTTTCGATTTTCACGATCTTTTACTTGGAATTCTCTCTCTCTCTCTCTCTCTCTCTCTCTCTCTCTCTCTCTCTCTCTCTCTCTCTCTCTCTCTCTCTCTCTCTCTCTTTCTTAGACGGATGGTTGCCTGATGATGACAACCTTCAGGATTGTGATGCTACTCATCCTCCCTTCACTTGACTCCAACTTAAACTGACACTCATTTACACCTGGGCGGAAGTCAGAGAGTGTTATACGACCTTACAAACGATAGTAGAGTGCTGCACCACTGAGCCGTAGCGCCCATTTCATAAGCCGAGTGCAACGGGTGACAACCCCCCCACACACACACACATATATATATATATATATATATATATATATATATATATATATGTGTGTTGTGTGTGTGTGCGCGCGCGCGCGAGTCCACTTTTACGTATTTTCTCCATAAATGATTGGTTTCAGACTGGGCTAGCTTTTCGGTTTTGAACAAGTAACGAAATAATTGCTTGGTTCAATGAAAGTTTTTACTAACTCTTCCTATATAAACATGTAGACGTTTCTCGTGTTGATCAAATAATATACTGTAATGAAGAATTATTAGTAATAACCTTTTGAAATTTTTTATATCTGGAATTGTCAGGAATGTTTTAATTACTTGTTGGTAAATCTAAAATTTTATATTAGAAGGCATCGTTAATTAATTGTTATAGTCTGCGTATTTGGCCATTTGGGATAGATAATCGTTCATGAAACAGCTGTTTGTATGATAATTTGTGCACTATATGTTTATTTGCGATTAAGCACTTTATATAACCTAGTAGTGGCTTCTATGCATTTTTTTAAATGTCACAATTATACATAATTGTAGCTCAATGAAAGAAATGCTTGGAATACGAAGTCAGGTATTTAGTTAAAACTTATTTTTTAGTAGATATTTAAAATTGCATGAGAAAAAATCATATTGATTTCGGGCCTTGAGCTGTTCTGATTGTACGAAACACATTTTGATAGAACATTTCCTCAGGAATGTAAGAGAAAATGACTATTGGTGGTGATTTAATGACTGGAATTAAAATATGACAGGTTATGAGTAGGGAGTGAAGGGACTGTTAATATTTACTGCGCCATTTTTCTATCAAGCACGCAGGGATGAGTGACAATGCACGAATAAGTCTGATATTAACGGACCTCCGGTCATTCAAGTTATCAGCGTTTCTTTGCCTTAGATTTAGATTTGTTTTTTACTAAAAGGTGTTAGTTTATTAGTGCTATGAAAATATGGCTATAAAGAGAGACTTGAGACTGCTATGTCTTACCTTTTTCACGCCAGGTACCTTTCCTAAGGTCGACCCAATGTACCCCATTTCTGCCTAGTCCCGGGTTGGAAGAAGGCAAGTGATAACGTGGCGTATTTTATACGTAGATTTTTTTTATTAACCCAAGCTCATCCTGTGCCGTTCCTGTTCAAAAGCTCGTACCTAGGTAATAGAAATTCTGCTTGATTTTATAAGAACCGGTAGGCTTAACGTAAGAAGTTTGAATATGTAAAGTCTAATGTGGCGTTTATTATCCGCAGACTATTATTGTTACATCGTTATACTCAAATATATTTGGATGCAACTTGTTTATGGTAAATTAAATTACTCCAATCATCGTTGGAGGGCTAGGTTGCAAAAAACATTCGATCTCTTCAAAACACATTATTTAAGAATAGTACAAAAGTTGCTGTTATATATACAGTATACGAGAACATTTGTCATGTTCATCAATCGGTATAGGCTTAGTCGAAGCAAATTTTTCTCTAAATACTTTGACAGCTATTGTTATTGGAATCATAAATTAGGTCTATTCGTAGAACCGAGCAGTTATACGCTGAAAATGTTCGTCGTACCAGTTTCTTGCGATTTGATACATTAGAAATAAGAAGATTTTCTAAAACACGTATTTGAACTATAAGCACGATAAACTATCATGGTTACCTAATCTTGTTATATCTTTATGATTGTCGTTTTATAAATTCAAGATGTCCACCATATTTTATTATTATTGAGTGGATTCACAAGGGATTATTTGATTTCTCGGTTATCTCTGTTACAGTTCTGTAACAATTCAGATGCCCGTGGCTGTTAGAGTAGTGCAAATTTGGTGACAAAATGCTAGTTTTTTGTCCAATTTACAGTAAATGATTGAAGATCATCTTTGCGCTTTCTGTTTGGTGTCCTCTTTGAAAAATAATAATGATAATCTATATTTTAGCGAAAGCCATAAACAGAGTTGCAATAGGGTTACAGAGATGTTACACTTATGACATCAGTAAAAAAAAAAAAAGATTAGATATGCAATAAACCAGTGATTACAATGCATCATTAGCGGATTGACCACAGAATTCCAAGGTCAGGAGCGTATGTAATGTTTATTGTAAAAGATAACACCAGACTTAGATGTGCAAAATACGGTAATGGATAGAGCAGCAAAAGCAGAAAAAAAGAAAGTTTTTTTTTTTTTTTTCGTAATGTTATAAGGGTACATTAGAGATATAACAGTGATACGCCACAGCAGATGCTGAGACGGTCATCTATAGGCTATTTATGGTACATTGGTAGAAGTTGTAGTAGTCTCAGAAGGGTCAATGATAATACAGGTAATAAACTCAAAATAACATTAACACATAATAATGATGATAATAGGCATATTATCTGCAAATAAAATCAGGACAAAAAGAAAAGAGATGACGATGATAATTATGTTGGAACTAAAATTCCTTGGATAATGATAGTACTCTGAATATAGATGGTAATAAAAAAATCTAGTTACAGAGCAGGTGGTGTGAAAATAATACGCAACTTCCAAACATTTTATATATTATATAAAGTATATTTTGGCACAAAATTAGGAAACAGCAGATTGGCATCTTGAGGAATTTTTATAAGTATTGGTATATTATTTGGCATCTTGAGAAAATTTTATAAGTAGTGGTATATTATTATTATTACAATCATCGCTACAACCCTAGATTAAAGCAGAATGTTGTTAAGCCCAAAATCCTTAACAGGAAAAGCAGCATGATATGGAAAAGGAACGGAGAAAATTAC